>NC_143024.1:31882500-32040833 GCF_057628025.1 Oncorhynchus mykiss
TGGTCTCTATTTGTCTCTTTTGTGTCTGATTGAATTTGATTGATATCAAGTAAACACAATCAAATTTATTTCTAAAGCGCTTTTTACATCAGCTGTCACAAAGTGACTGCTGGGCTGACTTCTTCAGTCTCACACTGTGTGTGAGTGAATCATTGACTGCAGCAGATCGGCTGTTGTCACACTCCTATACTGTGTGCTGACGTCTTTGCCATAACAAAGAGGCGTTGCTGATCATGCACACGTATACACACACATATACACACACGTATACACACAGGCACATACACGTAAACACACACGTATACACACAGACACATACACGTATACACACACGTATACACACAGACACATACAGGTATACACAAAGACACACACACGTATACACAGAGACACACACACGTATACACACACACACACGTGCACAGGACAGGCTAAACAGCAGACGGTTGCCCCTCTTCTCATCTTCCCCTCTCTATCTCCCCATCTCTCTTTCACTCTCTTACTCTTTCTCTCTATCTGTCCTCTCTTTCTCTCACACACCTGCAGACTTCCCTTTGTAGATTAACATCATCAAGTCATTACACTGAGGGTCTCTCTGTGTGCAGTGGAGAAGCACACCTGTATCAGCCTGGCTGTCACTCAGAGAGAGGCTCGGTTAAAGAGGACAATAAAAGCACTGTTGTTCTGTTTGGGCCCCTATCTCACCACTCTTTCTCCCAGGTCCCGGGGTATAAAGCAGAATATAGACCTATGACTAGCCCATTATGAGAATGGCTCTCTGTGGTATAGTAAGAGACCAGTGGAAAGGAGGATATTGCTGATGCTGACTGGAGAGGCGAATGATGAGCAGCAGTTTCCGTCATGGGACGAGCTGGTTTCTTTTCCCATGGGATGGGGTCGTTGCAGTGAAATATGCATCATCAGGTATTGTCAAGGTCACTTGGAACACAGCATTGCTATAAATCTAGAGAGCGAGAGAGAGTGTTTGAGTGTGCGTGCATGTAAGTGTGTGTGTGTGTGTGTACGTGTGTGTGTGTGTGTTGCCAGTAAGACTACTTTAATCCAGCCTGGGGCGTCATGTGCATTACAGCACCACATCCTCTTTCTCCCAATCTCCCTCATGAAACTGTGTTCAACCAAGCACACAGTTTATTCCTTTCCTTTCAGTATAGCCATCTTGAGATAATGTTTTGCTCCGTGACACTTCCGGTCAGTGTGATCTCTCAGGCAGCAGAGATGTGGTGACTGATTCAATTAAGGTCTTCCCGTGTCTGACATCAGTGGAGAGATCTCATGCTGCCTTTTCCATGCCATCATGTCATATTACTGTCATATGATGGACTTTGTTCTCCCTCACCAGTCAACACTACAGCAGAATTGTTTGTTGTGATGTTCTGTATGGATTTACAAAGCAGTCAGTGGATTTATTGCATTCTTTGTTAGCCTTTTTGTTGTATGTGGTTTATTGAAAGGGAGGATCTCGCTTATTTTTCTCTTTCAAAGTTGCCTCAGCGCTGGGACTGAATGGTCATGTGAGACAGTAATTATTCCCTATCTTTGACTAGAACATCTATTTAATGCACACAATAATACAGCAATTCATTTCATGTTAGAATATACCCCCTAAACCTCTTGTGCCCATTGTCACGAACCGGCTCGAAGTTCGTAACAAAAGGGAAACAACGTGGAGACAAGGAATAACAAAATATATTTATTAAATAAAGTAAACTAAATACGATTAATAATGGTGTGTGTAATCAGTAGTGTAAGTGAGTGTTAAATTAGATAATGCAGGGTGTTGAAAGGTGCCAAAGCAAACAAACAAAAGGCCACAAAGATAACCACAACAAAATCTATAAAGGTGTCTGCATGGAGAGAGTCTCCCCCATGAATGGAGAAGAGGTGAATTTATCCCGGGACACACCAGGGCCCAGGTGTGTCCCATGTTGCATGCATGGTGGAGCCCGCCCGGCTCCACCCACCAGCATCCTAATAAGGAAAACGAGAGCAACGAGAAAGAATACGGTAGAGAGAGTGGGAGGGTCGTCACGCCATACACACAGATAGACACACGTGCACTTAAGCGAATAGATATGTTTTCACACAATTTCACACGTACAATTCATACATGCCCATTACCAAGTAGATGAGGCCCATTAACGGAATAACATTCTGTGTGTAGTCACAGTGTATCAGTTTTGCCATGGTAGAATGGAGAGAGAATGTACTCCTTTGTCCTGTCATGCAGGAGTTTCATTCTCAACGGGAGATTAACTACAACATATCAGCAGGAAAGAGAGAGAGCCTCCCTCCACATGCTAGTGTACGTGGTTATGCTAATAGAGCTGCAGCCCAGTGCTTTTCCAGAATATGACTGTGACAGTCCCTAAATCCTGACCACCAAGCCAGTCTGTTCTCCTCCCACTGAACAAGGCTACTTTGGGAGCTCTTTTCAGATGCTATTCTCTGTGTAATATTAATGCTATTCGTCTACAGTATTCACCCTCACCCTTTCTCTCTCTCCCTTTTTCTCTCTCTCCCCTCCCTACTTCCACCTTCCTCTCCTCTTTCTCCTCCTCCCCCTCTCCGCTAAACATAGACAATAATGAGACTGATTTTCTCCTAATCTTCTTTGAATCCTGTAAAGCATTTGTTGCATGTCTCAGCATTCCTGCAAACCTGTCCTCGAGCGTTCCGTCTACTAAAGGAGAAGAGATGTAAAAAGAATGGACCAGAAGGTAACGGCATCAGACACCTGGCCTGCTGAAACGAGTGGGAGGCTATAGCCTAATAGAATTCCAGCCTTGCGGTTGTCATAGCTGGAATTAGACTGAAGTGGAACACAGACAAATGCTGAACAACAATTGGTAAAGATCACTGCAAGAAAGGTAATTAACGAGGATGACTCCACTCAATAAAGTTAAGCTGTATTCTTCTAGTGTTCTTTGTGTTAGATAGAGTTGAAGTCGGAAGTTTACATACACCTTAGCCAAATACATTTAAACTCAGTTTTTCACAATTCCTGACATTTCATCTGAGTAAAAATTCCCTGTCTTAGGTCAGTTAGGATCACCACTTTATTTTAAGAATGTGAAATATCAGAATAATAGTAGAGAGAATGATTTATTTCAGCTTTTATTTCTTTCATCACATTACCAGTGGGTCAGAGGTTTACATACACTCAATTAGTATTTGGTAGCATTGCCTTTAAATTGTTTAACTTGGGTCAAACGTTATGGGTAGCCCTCCACAAGCTTCCCACAATAAGTTGGGTGAATTTTGACCCATTCTTCCTGACAGAGCTGGTGTAACTGAGTTAGGTTTGTAGGCCTCCTTGCTCGCATGGACTTTTTCAGTTCTGCCCACACATTTTCTATAGGATTGAGGTCAGGTCTTTGAAATGGCCACTCCAATACCTTGACTTTGTTGTCCTTAAGCCATTTTGCCACAAATTTGGAAGTATGCTTGGGGTCATTGTCCATTTGGAAGACCCATTTGCGACCAAGCTTTAACTTCCTGACTGATGTCTTGAGATGTTGCTTCAATACATCCACATAATTTTCCAGCCTCATGATGCCATCTATTTTGTGAAGTGTACCAGTCCCTCCTGTAGCAAAGCACCCCCACAACATGATGCTGCCACCCCCATGCTTCACACGGTTGGGATGGTGTTATTCGGCTTGCAAGCCTCCCCCTTTTACCTCCAAACATAATAATGGTCATTATGGCCAAACAGTTCTATTTTTGTTTCATCAGACCAGAGGACATTTCTCCAAAAAGTACGATCTTTGTCCCCATGTGCAGTTGTAAACCGTAGTCTGGCTTTTTTATGGAGGTTTTGGAGCACTGGCTTCTTCCTTGCTGAGCGGCCTTTCAGGTTATGTCGATATAGAACCCATTTTACTGTGAATATAGATACTTTTGTACCTGTTTCCTCCTTTGCTGTTGTTCTGGGATTTATTTGCACCTCAAAGTACGTTCACCTCTAGGAGACAGAAAGCGTCTCCTTCCTGAGCAGTATGACGGCTGCGTGGTCCCATGGTGTTAATACTTGCGTACTATTGTTTGTACAGATGAACGTGGTACCTTCATGCTTTTGGAAATTGCTCCCAAGGATGAACCAAACTTGTGGAGGTCTACAATTTTTTTTCTGAGGTCTTGGCTGATTTCTTTTGATTTTCGCATGATGTCAAGCAAAGAGGCACTGAGTTTGAAGGTATACCTTGAAATACATCCACAGGTACACCTCCAATTGACTCAAATGATGTCAATTAGCCTATCAGAAGCTTCTAAAGCCTTGACATCATTTTCTGGAATTTTCCAAGCTGTTTAAAGGCACAGTCATCTTAGTGTATGAAAACTTCTGAACCACTGGAATTGTGATACAGTGAATTATAAGTGAAATAATCTGTCTGTAAACAATTGTTGGAAAAATTGCTTGTGTCATGCACAAAGTAGATGTCGTAACCGACTTGCCAAAACTATTGTTTGTTAACAAGAAATTTGTGGAGTGTTTGAAAAACAAGTTTTAATGACTCCAACCTATGTATGTAATCTTCCGACTTCAACTGTAGGTGCTAAGATGTGTTGTGTAGCCATGTATCAGATCATATAGCATGTGAGCTGAAAACCGTTCAACAGCAGCCATGCAATACAACAATGACTTTGTGTCAATTTCGTGCTATTTTGTTTTTGTGGTGATTAAAATTCCTATCAAATATGACACCAAGGCATTTGTCTTGTTGTTTTTTGTGCTGTGGTTTGGTGTTGAGCTGTGTATCATACCCCCTTGCTGTGCATGTCTGCTATAGAGAAGTGCTAAAGCCACTAAGAATCAACACGATGTCTTCATGTTCAAATCAAATAAAATCCAATTTTATTTGTCACATACACATGGTTAGCAGATGTTAATGCGAGTGTAGAGAAATGCTTGTGCTTCTAGTTCCGACAATGCAGTAATAACCAACAAGTAATCTAACTAACAATTCCAAAACTACTGTCTTGTACACAGTGTAAGGGGATAAAGAATATGTACATAAGGATATATGAATGAGTGATGGTACAGAGCAGCATAGGCAAGATACAGTAGATGGTATCGAGTACAGTATGTACAAATGAGATGAGTATGTAAACAAAGTGGCATAGTTTAAAGTGGCTAGTGATACATGTATTACATAAGGATACAGTCGATGATATAGAGTACAGTATATACGTATGCATATGAGATGAATAATGTAGGGTAAGTAACATTATATAAGGTAGCATTGTTTAAAGTGGCTAGTGATATATTTACATCATTTCCCATCAATTCCCATTATTAAAGTGGCTGGAGTTGAGTCAGTGTCAGTGTGTTGGCAGCAGCCACTCAATGTTAGTGATGGCTGTTTAACAGTCTGATGGCCTTGAGATAGAAGCTGTTTTTCAGTCTCTCGGTCCCAGCTTTGATGCACCTGTACTGACCTCGCCTTTTAACAGTCTGATGGCCTTGAGATAGAAGCTGTTTTTCAGTCTCTCGGTCCCAGCTTTGATGCACCTGTACTGACCTCGCCTTCTGGATGATAGCGGGGTGAACAGGCAGTGGCTCGGGTGGTTGATGTCCTTGATGATCTTTATGGCCTTCCTGTGACATCGGGTGGTGTAGGTGTCCTGGAGGGCAGGTAGTTTGCCCCCGGTGATGCGTTGTGCAAACCTCACCACCCTCTGGAGAGCCTTACGGTTGAGGGCGGAGCAGTTGCCGTACCAGGCGGCAACTGCTCCGCCCACGGTCACACAGACACACAGACATACAAGGTGCTACATGCCTGACCACTAATTAGAGCTGGTTGGCCAAACCACTGGGAAAACAAACTGAGTCACTGGATTTGGAAAGGGTCAAGACAGGGTGCATCTGTGTCACTTCCACAAAATTCCAGAACTTTTGGAATGTGATTAATGTGTTTTTGGAGTGCAGGTTCCATCAGTGAGTGTGAGTGAGTCTTCTGGCTTTGCCAGGTGGAGGCTGGTGCAGTGCGTCACTGGAGTGAGGGGGTGTTGGACCGTGGCATAGTGAAGCTTCATCCACCCACCGCCAAAGAATATCTCTGCTGCTCAGGAGCTTATTACAATGTACATTACAGTATAGGTGCAGGACATATCTTATGCAAATTAATCCCTAGATATACACCCTATGGGTACTTCTGTAGATATGAGAGGATTGGATAGGTGCAAGCAATATGGCGGGAATTTCACCTGGCCTATCAGAGGGCAAGATGGAGCTACCACCATATTCTGGTGGTATACTATATTCTACCTATCCAACTATCTCAGATCTACTATTCATATGCCTGGGGGTTAGCTGGGTAAGTCAGCTGGGTAAGTGGTAGATCTTATTCAGACAGGGATCTCCACGGACATCTAAAAGCCCATCAGGACCCTGACTCAGTCAGAACTACTGGCATGACATTCTTTCAGAAGAGCATAATAAAATCCATTCACAGGTGGGGTCTGGGAAAGCTGTAAAGCTGTCGTCAGCCACCGACTGGGAAAATATCTCACGGGTTTGAAACATTCCTTAGGTTGAATTCCCTCAGAGAGAAAGAGAGGAGCGAGGACAGGACAGAGGCAGGCAGAGGGACAGCTGATGTAGGTTGTCTTTCTGAGAGATGACTGCTTTCACCTACTATTGGTTATGTAATTAGTAGAGTTGCATTGTGGGCCAGTAAAGCTGATCCTTGATGGCAGTTTCTCTCTAGTCACTGTTACTAAATATTCATCTAAAGTTAAGTTATATTCATAATAATACTGTATGTATGTGAAGATCGAATGGAACCATAATATTTAGTATTTTATTAGGATTCCCATTAGCTGTTTCTAATTGGGATCTTCCTGAAGCCCAAACAGAAATTAAACATGACATCATACAAAACATCATACAAATTTACATTATTGTATTACAATTTTACAATACTATATTACATTACTAAGAATAATGTGTGGGTGCGTGTGTATAGCATGTGTTAGTGTGTGTCTTCAGAGTCCACGTTGTGCAGTGAGGTGGTGTTTTTAAGGGTAATTTTATTAGGATTTTATTGCTTGGGTTAACTGAGGTGGGAGAGAGTTCCATGTAGTCATGGTTCATAGCCTCTATAACTATACCATAGCCTCTATCGCTCTGTACCATAGCCTCTATCGCTCTGTACCATAGCCTCTACAGTTCTATACCATAGCCTCTACAGCTCTATACCATAGCCTATATAGCTCTATACCATAGCCTCTATCGCTCTATACCATAGCTTCTATATCTCTATACCATAGCCTATATAGCTATACCATAGTTTCTATAGCTCTATACCATAGCTTCTATATATCTATACCATAGCCTCTATTGCTCTACACCATAGCCTCTATAGCTCTATACCATAGCCTCTATCGCTCTGTACCATAGCCTCTATCGCTCTGTACCATAGCCTCTATCGCTCTGTACCATAGCCTCTACAGCTCTATACCATAGCCTCTACAGCTCTATACCATAGCCTATATAGCTCTATACCATAGCCTCTATAGCTCTATACCATAGCCTCTATCGCTCTGTACCATAGCCTCTATAGCTCTATACCATAGCCTCTATAGCTCTGTACCATAGCCTCTATAGCTCTATACCATAGCCTCTATAGCTGTGTACCATAGCCTCTATAGCTCTATACCATAGCCTCTATAGCTCTATACCATAGCCTCTATCGCTCTGTACCATAGCCTCTATAGCTCTATACCATAGCCTCTATAGCTCTGTACCATAGCCTCTATAGCTCTATACCATAGCCTCTATAGCTGTGTACCATAGCCTCTATAGCTCTATACCATAGCCTCTATAGCTCTATACCATAGCCTCTATAGCTCTATACCATAGCCTCTATAGCTGTGTACCATAGCCTCTATAGCTCTATACCATAGCCTATATAGCTCTATACCATAGCTTCTATATCTCTATACCATAGCCTATATAGCTATACCATAGTTTCTATAGCTCTATACCATAGCTTCTATATATCTATACCATAGCCTCTATAGCTCTACACCATAGCCTCTATAGCTCTATACCCTAGCCTCTATCGCTCTGTACCATAGCCTCTATCGCTCTGTACCATAGCCTCTACAGCTCTATACCATAGCCTCTACAGCTCTATACCATAGCCTATATAGCTCTATACCATAGCCTCTATAGCTCTATACCATAGCCTCTATCGCTCTGTACCATAGCCTCTATAGCTCTATACCATAGCCTCTATAGCTCTGTACCATAGCCTCTATAGCTCTATACCATAGCCTCTATAGCTCTATACCATAGCCTCTATAGCTGTGTACCATAGCCTCTATAGCTCTATACCATAGCCTCTATAGCTCTATACCATAGCCTCTATCGCTCTATACCATAGTCCATATAGCTCTATACAATAGCCTAATCCTTTCATTGATATGTGATTCAGATAAATAACTGCCTCTGGATTTACCATAGGTTTGAATAACATTGAGAGCATATTCCATAGAGATCCATCTGAATGGATTCATCTCTATGGCATACATACTCTATATGCGATGGAGACTTTATGAAATGGGACCGGTTTGTATTTAGGCCTATGCCACAGAAAAGTAATTCATCAACACAAAGGCTGCAGTAGAAGTAAGACATTCAGAATCTGTCTGTGTCCCAAATGGCACCCTATTCCCTATGGGCCACGGTCAAAAGGAGTGCACTATATACCATTTGGCACGCAGTGTCTATCAGCACATTCTGGATGATCTGGCGTGCAAAAGGGAATGCTGCAATATCTATGTGTTTGCCATAGTATTTGTCTCAACTCAGTAACTGTAACTCTCCTACAATATAAGCCTGAGGAAAGCTCAGCTGTGGCTGAAAAAGGCTTTATTTACACTTGTGTGCATTGCAGACGGGATACATGTGGATCAACTCTCTCTCTCTCTCTTTCTCTCTCTCTCTCTCTCCTTAGTGTTTTAAACATAATAACTTACCAAATCAATTTTTTTTAAGCACAGGTTGTTTCATTTCTATGTTTTTGGTTTGCCCTTGTCCTTCAGTCTGTGTACCGATATTTGCATTTGTCAACCTCTGAGAGATTCAAGTTTCCACTTCTGTAAACACACACTGGAATCTGAGCTGTTCAGTTCAAGTGGCCGACCAGCGACCGTACAGTTTAGAGAGTAAATATATGATCTTTGATTTATGGCTCTGCTCCATTATAATCATGGCTTTGTGGTGGTTTGCTCCCAACTACAGACCTAACATTCTCTTTGTTTTCTGTTTCCCATGCATGCAGGCCTTACGAGTGTGGTCCAAGATCTGCTGCAAGAGGTGGGCAGTGTGGGCCTTCCTCCTCCTCTTTACCCTGTCTGTGGTGGTGATCAACATCCTCCCCTTCCCCCCCTCTGAGACACGCAGGCTGCCCTCACGAGGCCTGAGCTCTGCTGGAGCCAAAGGGTATAGAGTGAGGGCAAGACCCAGGGAAAGGGCCTCATTGGCCCCTCACCACCAACACCATCTTCCTCTACCCCTCAAAGGTCACAGTGGAGGTTGGAAGCAGAGTGACAAAGTCAAAGAGTCCTCAAAGCATCACCTGGTCATGGCCCAGCCCAAACTGGATAGGAGAGCAGCTAGCATGACAGATAAGAGAACTCACAGCAACTACAAGAAGAATCGTAAAACTAAGGGCATCGCCTCCAAAAGGAAAGAGAAGAAAGAGATGCCGGCAAGTTCTATTAGAGACAAACAACATGATACCGCGCCATTGACAGTCAATGCTGTGCTAATAAGGCATGATGGAAGCCATCTAACCAACTGCAGTGGTTCAGAGCTCTCCACCCAGTCACCACCTCTTCCCAGACAAGAGAACCTCCACCCAGCCGTGACCCAGACTGTAGCGCACAGCCAGAGCCGCCCTTCTACTGCCGCCCTTCTACTACTCGGCCTGTCTGACTCTGAGCACAAATGTACTCCAGATGAACAGAGGCAGGACCAGGGGCAAACCAGGCAGGCAGGGCAGGCAGGGAAAGCAGGGAGGAAGAACCTAACCAAGCAGCAGGCTGTGAAAAAGGTCCCCAGAGAACTCAGGAAACGTGACAGACAGCCTTCGTCTGGGCGTAAAAAGACCCGGCCCACTGCAAAAACAGCAGCAGAGCCAGAGAAAGGGAGTGAGGGGGAGGCCCACTGGTGTAAGATGTCAGCTGGAGAGAGGGAGTTCCCAGACACTGACACACGGAGAATAAGGACTGGGGACCCTGACTCTGTGCCATGGCTCAGCAAGGACGACATTCACAAGATGGAGTTCCTCTCGGGCAGTGAGGTTGTCAGTAAGGCTAGGCTCCCAGCCCACGGACAGGTCCTCCATGTAGGGCTGGGTGCCCCTCATCATCCCCCTTCTCTTGGGGCTCCATTGGCTGACCACAGTGGGCACTGCCAACAGGGTCTGTGTGCCCTGATCAAACGTCCAGACGACTGGTTCGAAGTCTTCGCTTTCCATTTAGACCGTGTTCTCGGCTTGAACAGGAGTCTGCCCACAGTGCTCAGGGACTTCCACAGTGACATCCTGCCTTATAAATACACCAGAGGGGCAGCCAGACCCGTGGTGTGGTGGGACCCAGGCATCCAGCACCTGGCTGATGATGACAATGACCAGAACTCGTTCCCTCTCACCTGGCCCCAGTACCAGAGCCTGCTGAGGGCCAGGTGTGGAAGTGGCAGCGGCGTGGCCCTCAACGAGACCCCCTGTGTGGGGGTTCACCATGCGGAGTGGGGGCACCTGGCACTCTTTGACTTCCTCCTACAGGTATAGAACAACTAATAACACTGTATCCTCCAATCACACTTGTTAAAGCCTTTTATTTAACTTATTGACAGAATTGATTTGAACGTTTAAGAGATACATTGGCTAGAGTTCAGAGGTCAGAAAAACTGATAGGTAGTGGATGTGACTGTTAGATTTTATATGTGACTGTGTCACGTTCTGACCTTTATCTCCTTTGTTTTGTCTTTATTTAGCATGGTCAGGGCGTGACTTGGGGTGGGCAGTCTATGTGTGTTTTTCTATGTTGGGGTTTTGAGTTCAGCCTAGTATGGTTCTCAATCAGAGGCAGGTGTTGTTAGTTGTCTCTGATTGACAATCATACTTAGGTAGCCTGGGTTTCACTTTGGAGTTGTGGGTGTTTGTTTCCGTGTGAGTGTTTGTTGCCACACGGTACTATTTCGGTTTTCGTTCATGTTGACATTTATTGTTTTGTATTTCATAGTGTTCAGTTTATGTCTTAAAATAAATGTTATGGACACTTACCACGCTGCGCATTGGTCCGCCGATCCTTCTCGCTACTCCTCCTCAGAAGAGGAGGAGGAATGCCGTTACAGACTGTTAGATTTCATATGTGACTGTTAGATTTTATATGGCTCCTAATGCCAGGCCTTCTAACCCGATCTTAATTCCTAACCGTATCCCTAACCTTACCCATAACCTTAACTCGTTTTTATCCTGATGTGCCACTCAAACGTACACATCCAAACTTCTATATCCTTTTAATCACACCATGTGAAGACAACCTATGGAAATAATGCATAGACTAGAGTTCTGATTGAAATCTCACCTCACCTTGAGAGATGTAAGTTTTGTAAAGTTGTTATTCCAGTACGCTGTATAAACTAACAGTTAGCTAGTGATTCACTTAACGTCACTATGGAGGGTCCAGTTGATAAGGACTCATGAGTTCAGGCAGACTGGGAAAACTCATGGCAGCCAATGGTCCTTGGTTGTGTCCCAAATGGCACCATATTCCCTATATAGTGCACTACTTTGGTCCTGTGGGTCCTGGTTAAAAGTGGTGCACTACAAAGGAAATAGAGTGCCATTTGGGATTCAGCTCTTGTTTTGCATTTATATTAAAGAACATTTTCACTGGATGAAATCCACCGACCTCAACTAATAGTAAGCTGGCAGTCCTTGATAATGAGCCTATTTGAGCAGTGGATTGTATTGCCAAGGTCTTATCATCTGAAGAACTCTACTCACTAAACTGCCTTTGATTAAAAGATACCGGCCAATGAAAAGAGTGTGGAGATCTCTCTGTCTGGAGCGATAAATGTAATTGATTATCAGATAATTATGTTTTTTCATGGATCACAGGTAGAAAGAAGGGTATTGTAGTGAGTGCATCCCATCAGCTTACTAGACATACAACATAATAAGTAATTACTTCAAGCACCGGCTGTCAGTGCAGCTTACCGATCGCTGCAGCTGTACACAGCCCATCTGTAAATAGCCCATCCAACCAACTACCTCATCCCCATATTTGTTTTTGTTTTTTTCTGCTCTTTTGCACACCAATATTTATACTTGCACATCCTCGTCTGCACATCTGTCACTCCAGTGTTAATTGCTAAATTGTAATTACTTTGCCACTATGGCCTATTTATTGCCTTACCTCCTTACTTTATTTGCACACTCTGTATACAGATTTTTTATTGTGTTATTGACTGTACGAATGTTTATCCCATGTGTAACTCTGTGTTGTTGTTTTTATCGCACTGCTTTGCTTTATCTTGGCCAGGTCGCAGTTGTAAATGAGAACTTGTTCTCAACTGGCCTACCTGGTTAAATAAAAAAATGTTTCAAAAATATATAATATATAAATGAACATTATCATTCTCCCTACGACAGTAGATGAATGTATCAACGCAGTTCAATAAAAAAATCAACACAGTGTTTGTCTCTAATTTAGCTTCAAACTCGTTTATGATCTGCCAGTGATTTATAATGAAGTTGGAGATCTTTATTGTGTAATAAATGATGGCTGATGGTCCTTGTAAGAGCCAGATGGAGGATCATTGTGTGTGTGTGTGTGTGTGTGTGTGTGTGTGTGTGTGTTTGTAAAGCTGAGTAATTCTGCATGGCGAATATCTAAGCTGCCATTAGGGAGTGAGAGGTGGCAATGAAGCCAGCAGCCCAATGATGTTTATTGCATGTAAGAGAGAGTTAGTACGTATAGTATAGAGAGAGTACAATGTACTCGGTCTTCATCAGGCCTCTAAAGACCCAATGACTGGCCGCTGGCAGTGTGAAGTCAAAGTCAGGGTTGCCATGGTGATGCTCGGCAATCATGGATGCCTAAGTCCACATTAGGAAGGACTGAGAGGAAAGTGATAGCAGCTGCTCCTCTCGCTGTCTGTCTCTATAGCCAAAAGGAAGTCCATTTCTTTGTTTAGAAAAAAAACCCAGAAGAAATAAACAGTGTGCTGGTGCGCTCAAATGGGTAAAAACTACAAGTCCATGGAGACTTGGTATTAGGTGCTCCAAAATATGGGGATGAAGGACACCACATAGTAAACAAAACATTTAGAAAAATTCCATCCATTTCTTTGTTACTGCAGGGTGAACAGTCATCGTTACATAGCCAATACAGATTGCGGGCAGAATACATATTGTTTCAGAAAAGAATGTCTTACAATGAGAAGGAAACAATTTTTCTAAGGCATAAAGAGGCTGAGTAAACATAATTTTTTTGAAATGCCTCGAAAGGAGATTGAACACAATCAAAGAATGCAATTTGTGACTAATCTAAATTCTCTCACTTTGGAGGCTATTACTGTGTTTTATCCATGCTACCCATTCTATTAAAAATAGAAAACTATTTAATAGAGCACCCAACCACTGAACCAACTCAGCTGTAGAAAAATCTGATAAAAATAAAGAAAGACTGTCTTATCTCTCTGTGAGATGGAATGGAATGGGTAACTGAACTGTGGGGGGAGATAATAGTGGCTGAATACAAAATGGAACGCTATTCCTATATAGTGCACCAGATTTGACTGGCTCTGATCAAAAGTAGTGCACTATATAGGGAATAGGGTGCCAGTTGGGATGCGATTAGCTACTGCATGAATAATACATGAGTAGTCTCTTTGCAGAAGTCAATACCTGTAACATGGCCAACTGTATTGACTGTATTGATTCAGTGGAATTGCTGACTGGGACCCTGTAACACTTGCTCCTACCTGCTCATTTAACACATCTAATGGCTCTGATGTGGAACCTAACACCAATTAGCAAGGGGAACAGTGTGAAAGGACACACAGTCACACACGCACTTTGCCTGGGAAAAACAGAGGAGACAGAGGACCTTGCGCCAAGTGTCCTCGTTGTTGGTCATTGCCTTGGATGCTTTGAATTGCCATTGTAGGCTAAGAAGGCTACTGATGTATTGCTATGAATTAGTTGTGAGTAGGCTTGTTGTATTGCTTGTGATGTTATTGTGTGTGATATAGACCTTAATAGCATGTCCTATTTCCCAGAGACTTGGTGATGGTGTAATACTGTATGTCAACACTGGAACCATTTCCAGGAGACTCTTGCACTCTGTCCCTACGCGAATGAGTGTATTCTAGTGTAAGGGTGAAATGTAGTAGGGATGTGAGAACTCCTGAAGGCGCTAAAGAAGTGAAGCGAAATGGTGTGGTGTGTGTTTTACCACAGAGAGGCCCAGACAGCCCTGGGGGCATATCTCACCTTGGTAACTCTCAGAGGAGTGTGGCAATGCCTTCACTTCTCAGTTTAACAACAATGACAACATTGCTCCCTTCCTCCCTTGATAGTTGGTTTGTTCTGCGGTGTAATGGGGAAGAGAATGACACCACAGGTGTTGATGTTGCATCATTATAATTAGGGATTTTTTGTGTGAAAATGCAAAAACAAATCAACTGCAGTGAATGCATACATGCATGAAAAATATATAATATGATGGGTGTTAACTTTGAAAAAAGTCAAGCTTCCTTCTTTAAACAGTGATTATTGAAGTTGGTGGTGGAGAGAAGTCAGTCTGAAGTTACAATAGAGATAGCACTCTTGTTCATAGAATTGGACTTAATGCAATAAATGAGGTGGCAAAAGAAGCAGTCTTACTGCTTTCGCTAGCTTGCTCTGGTTTGCCCTCACTGTAGGTGATTGACCTACAATGACCGATCCACCTCTTACTGTAATCAACTCTGGTGACCTCTGACCTCAAAGTCAAAGTTCCCGCAGGGGTCTGTCTCACACAAGTAACTACCTCCTCATCATCCCTCCTCTCACCTCCTCTCACCATCCCCCCACTCCTCCTCTCACCATCCCCCCACTCCTCCTCTCACCATTCTACTCCTCCTCTCACCTCCCTCTCGCTCTTATGCCAAAGGCTTAAGCTGTAACTGTCACTGACTCTATCAACACTTTGCATTTGGATTTCTGTCAACAAAATGATCAATGACTGCATAGCGAACAAGCGGTAAGAGTTATTTGCTATGGTTGATGATTTCAGAAAGTAAATACATGTTCTACTTGTTTCTTGTAGTCACCCTTGATTTTCCTCTTGGAAAGAGTCTGAAGTTCTTTATAAAGAAAGGACCGAAGAGATCCTATAAATCAGGAGATCCCAACCTTTTTTCACCAGGGCCCCTTTTTCACATGTAAAACATGTCATGCACCCACCACTTTTTTTATGACTGTTTATTGAGACAGCATATATTAAATACACCACCAGCTTGAATTTGTTTCATTTGTGGGACCTAGGAAAACAGTGTTGTTCTGAAGCTAATTTCCAATTTTTTTTATTATTATATTTTTTTTTTACCCCGTTTTCTCCCCAATTTCGTGGTACCCAATTGTTTTAATAGCTACTATCTCGTCTCATCGCTACAACTCCCGTACGGGCTCGGGAGAGACAAAGGTTGAAAGTCATGCGTCCTCCGATACACAACCCAACCAAGCCGCACTGCTTCTTAACACAGCGCGCATCCAACCCGGAAGCCAGCCGCACCAATGTGACGGAGGAAACACTGTGCACCTGGCAACCTTGGTTAGCGTACACTGCGCCCGGCCCGCCACAGGAGTCGCTGGTGCGCGATGAGACAAGGATATCCCTACCGGCCAACCCCTCCCCCGGACGATGCTAGGCCAATTGTGCGTTTGCCCACGGACCTCCCGGTCGTGGCCGGTTACGACAGAGCCTGGGCGCGAACCAAGAGTCTCTGGTGGCACAGCTGGCGCTGCAGTACAGTGCCCTTAAACACTGCGCCACCCGGGAGGCCCAATTCTACATTTTTTTAATGATAATAATCATAATAATGGATAAAGAAAATAGTCTAGGCCGTTATCAAACATGTTTTATTATGATAATTTATATGAACACTCAATTAAATTATTCATATTCTATTTCATACAAAGTGAATAGATCAATTGATAGCCACAGAGTCACATTGTATAAGATTACTCCCCAAGCAAAGGCTGAAATGACGCATAGTCCAATTTCTTTCACTCCTCGACTTTAGAAGGTCGTAGCTCAGCTTCTGAATATCAGAGACCAATCAAATATAATCCCATGTGCATCCGAGTCGTGTCTTCCTTGGGTGTTTTACCGCTTGTTTCTAGCCTAAAGAATCACAGATCTATGTGTTGTTTTAGATCGGTATACAATCAGGAATTGTAAAAACTAAAACAATTGGGAACCTCTGCTACACAGTTCTGTATGTAATTCTATGGAAAGGACATTGTTGATGGTCAATCCCAACTAATCCATGTTCTTCCATCCCCCCGTGCAGGTGAATGATCGTCTGGACCGGTACTGCTGCGGTTTCCAGCCTGACCCAGCAGAACCATGTGTGGAGAACCTGCTACATACCAAGTGCAGGAACTCAAAGGATCTAGTGCTGGTGCACATCCTGGTAACTGTCATATCACACCCAAGAAACATCACATGGACATAATGCATGGGCCATTCTGGCTCAGACAAGGCTTACTTACTTACTTAGACATAATGTAAGACAATAGCCTGCAGGAGGTATAGGAGGAGGCTTGTCTAAATATTCTAATAGGACAATGTAAACAGACCTCTACATATACTAATATTATTATTTCTATCCAGACCTTTTCTTCTTAACAAAGATCATTCCGATGTTGGATAAAGATGATCACTATTCTTTTACAACTGCTTTGTGGAAAAATGACTCCCTCTTTCCACTGAACCTGCTGAACTATTTGATAAGACAAAATTTATGCTAAACTATACTGTGTCTGTCTATGTTTATTTTCTACAGGTGAGGAGGGTAGAGCCTACCAGACTAGTGTTTATAGACAATGCAGGCAGGCCAAATCATCCCCATGACAACCTCAACTTCCGCTTAGTAGAGGGCATCGATGAGTGAGTACAAACATCTATTATCCAGTCTCTATTCAAGCCTAGACAGAATCATGGAAATAGGCTTAGTCTGCCAGAACTCCGGCCAAAAGTACTGCACTATATAGGCAATTGGGTGCCATTTAGGAAGCACCTTAGTGTACAGAAGCTCAGTTGAACCCTACATCAACCCCACATCACACAGCCTTAATGTGTGTTTTATAAATCCAGTGAAGCGAGTGGGCGGATCTTCACAACTCTAGCTTTGCAGTGTTGTTATATCTTTCTGAATACTTCAGAGATTAAGTATAACTGTTGGTAGATTAAACTAAAATAGCCCACACCATCACAATATGCTCAGTCAATTGGGTTTGATATCCGCTGTCTGGTATTTGTCTGGATTTGACAGTCTTACTGTAATTTTCTGGCAGGTTTCCAGAGAGAGCTGTATCAGTTCTCCAGTCTGGCTGCTTGGAGAGCATGCTCCTGAGCTCTCTGTATATGGACAAGCAATTCTGGGAGAGCCGAGGGGGGGCACGTGGCCTGAAACCTCTCATCCACACTGTTGAGCAGAGAGGGAGGATACTGCTGCAGCACATCCACGACAAGAGACTGAGACTAAACAGGGATTTGTGAATCCAATGGCCCAGAAGGCACCCAGCAGCACATTCATTTCATCCAGGCAGGGGGTGCCTGCGACAGACATGGAAGCCTCCTCAAGGTCCCAGCCAGCCTAAAGACACAGGGTGTGTCTTAAATGGCACCCTATTCCCTATATAGTGCACTACTTATGACTATAGCCCTTCATTGTCTATAAACACCCTAAGAGCCCTGGTCAAAGGTAATGCACTATATAGGGAAGAGGGTGCTCTTTGGGCCGCAGATACAGTATGCCTGTTCTATGCTGGTTGTGGTTCCCATCCATATTGTATCCATACATCTTGCCAACATCCCTCAAGCCAAACAAATCATGTTATTGAAATTGCACCCTCTTCTTCCCTGACTGTTCATGAGGTGAGTTTTGTATTTTCAAATAAAAAATAGCAGATTGAAAGATCTATTTAATGTCTGTTATATGAGATAAGCTGTCACGTTCTGACCTTTATTTCCTTTGTTTTGTCATTATTTAGTATGGTCAGGGCGTGAGTTGGGTGGGCAGTCTATGTTTGTTTTTCTATGATTTGGGTATTTCTATGTTTCGGCCTAGTATGGTTCTCAATCAGAGGCAGGTGTCATTAGTTGTCTCTGATTGAGAATCATACTTAGGTAGCCTGGGTGTCACTGTGTGTTTGTGGGTGATTGTTCCTGTCTCTTGCACCAGATAGGGCTGTTTTGGGTTTTCACGGTTCTTGTTTTTGTTAGTTTGTTCATGTGAAGTGATTTATTAAAGCATGAGTCAAAATAACCACGCTGCGCTTTGGTCCACCTCTCCGTCAATGGAAGAAATCCCTTACATAAGCGTTTGGCTGCAATCTTAAAATGACAGATTTTAGATCAATGAATCTCTTCTGAACTGGATCGAGGCTTCTGGTCGATAAGAAAATACCAAACCTTTCATAAGATTGTTCTCCTAAGACAATGATGAGGAAACCCACTCAATTGGGTTAAAGCAACACAATTATTATTATTATTATTGCTGAACATTGGACTTATTTCCTATGTTCCAGGACATTTAGACAATGTTGACTCCACGCCAATTAATGAACAATGGACAATATATTGAAGTGACCTACAGACTGGGGTTGCTTCCTTGTGGGGATACATGTCATGACTGTTGAAGGATGAGGACCAAGGTGCAGCGTTGTGAGCGTACATTTTACTTTAAGAAATGACGCCGACAAAACAATAAACAATACCAAACAAACCGTGACGCTTAAGGCTATGTGCCATCAAACAAAGTTAACTTCCCACAAACACAGGTGGAAAAAAGGGTACCTAAGTATGGTTCCCAATCAGAGACAACGATAGACAGCTGTCCCTGACTGAGAACCATAAAAATGATCTCTAAGGTCAGGGCGTGACAGTATTGTGTTGTCAGACAGCTAAATTATGGTGTTGGACTGGTGCTTGCCCACGTAGTTGTGGGTGATCAGGGAGTACAGGAGTGGACTAAGCTGCACCCCTGAGGGGCCCCCGTATTGAGGATCAGCGTGGCAGATGTGTTATTGCCTACCTTTATAACCTGGGGTCGGCCCATCAGGAAGTCCAGGATCCAGTTGCAGAGGGAGTTGTTTAGTGCCAGGGTCCTTAGGTTAGTGATGAGCTTTGAGGGCACTATGGTGTTGAATGGTGAGCTGTAGTCAATGAACAGCATTCTTACATAGGTGTTTCTTTTGTCCAGGTGGGAAAGGGCAGTGTGGAGTGCGATTGAGATTCCACAATGATTCTTTGGTTGTGGACACTAAATCATCGCACCGCCTCTCTTGCTCTTGGTCCTCATCTTTGTAAGTCACCTTGATTTATCACCTGTGTGTTTTATTAGTTTCTTTATGAAAATATTTAGTGAACTCTGACAGTGTCTAAAACAAGCACACAAGTAGACTACAAATGCATGCTGGGCCGGGTATGCCCTCAGCTCCAGAAGTGACCACTACTGGAACGCTACTGGAGCGAGTGAGAAGGCCAAAGCTCCAGTCAAATTGGGCACGCTCCGCTCCAACTCCGCTTCACTCACATATCTGACAGGGACTGAGGTGGGAATGGGTCCGGGTTATCTTTGTATGCATTTATTTTGCACTTGTACCTGTATCCCTCTTTTGAAAAAGAAAAATTACCAAACTAAATAAAAAGTTGGTCACAAAAAAAAAGATTGGGCTCCTTGACAATTGATCCTTTGTTCACTTTACTGTATATGACTTCAAGAGAAAAAACGAGTTTCTTTGGGTAGGAATTCACTGGTGTCTGCAAGTATGAATATGTTGATAAATCTTTTCGCAATAAAACATTTCCTTGGAGTTATGGTATGTAGGGTCAAGCCAATGACTGTATATAGTGGACCAAGCCATCGATCACGTGACGCCATTCATTCCTTTATGAAGACTCAACAGCGAATTGAAGCCAAATGAAGTCAGTTAAGATGTAGATTCATGTAGACATAACATGCACAGTTGGAGCTAATCCAAGAAGGGACGTTGCAGACAAGTTTAGTGCTGCCTCTCTCATTGAGTAATTTAAGTTGAAGGATGACCGGGATACTGCAGGCTGCCATTAGCTACTAAATTGTCCTTATAACTTGTGTGATTTTAAAATAATCGGTTGAAGGACATACTGTACATATGGTGTAAGAGAAGCAATTATTAGTACCATAATTGTCTTAGATTTTTATTTACACGAAGATTGACCATGAAGATTGACATTTTTTCATTCACTATAATGGGGGGGGATCCTGTTTGTTGACTGTTATGAATGAAAAATTATATTTACGCCACGCAACAATAACACATTGTGTTACTGAACCCAACAGTGATTGACAAGTGATCAAGTTATCAATGTTCTATGAATAATGACAATTTTCTGCATTTACAGAACAAGATGGTTCATATGACATATGGACGGAGTGTACCGTTCTTATCCCGTGTGTCCCAAATGGCCCCCTATTTCCTTTATATTGCACTACTTTTGACCAACAAATGAATACACTATATAGGGAATAAGGTGCCATTTGGGACACAGACCATGCTTCATCTCCAGCATGGGTCAGCTTGATGAGTTGAAATAGGAGAACAGCAAGATGACAGCAATCTGTAAATCATTGAGACAGGACGTCAGTTCTATGTGTGAAGCCATGATAACGATGACAGATAAATCAGACTATCTCGAGGGACAATCAAGGTGGAATAACATGGTTGTGGACGGAATTGCAGAATCTCCACACGAGACCTGGACGGAGTCTAAGGACAAAGTGAGGGAAATGATCTGAGAAATTGAAGATGGACCACAGGAAGATGAGGTGATAGGCCCAGGCCAATAGTGGTCAAGTTTCTGAGGTTCAAGGACAAGGTAGCTGTTCTGTAAAGAGCCAAGAACCTGAGGGGAACTTACAGTATATCTTCCTCAACGAGGACTGTCCTGAAGCTGTGCGCCAGAAGAGGAAAGAACTGATCCCAGCCATGAAAGCTGCCAGAGGGCGTGGAGGCATTGCTTAGATCTGTTATGACAGGCTCATTGTCCACTGCCCCTACCAGAAACCTGGAAGGGATGAGAGAGGCAAGCCTATGGGTTCATAGCTTCAACCCTGCAGCACACACACCAATTGCTGCTGAATGTATATTTTTTCTCTTGCTTAGTTTACTCTTTTCAGAATTATGTCTCTCTGATAAGCGAACCAGGAAAGGGCTGAAAACAGCCCATATTAATATATGTAGCCTTAGAAATAAGGTTCACAAAATCAATAACTTGCTAACATTCATACGGTATATTAGCCATTTCTGAGGCTCACTTAGATAATTAATTGGATGCAGTAGCAATACAAGGATATCACATCTATATAAAAGAGACAGAAAAGCTTATGGGGGAGGTGTTATTGAAGTGTTGTGGTTGCAGGTTCACTTGGCACATCTAAAGCCTTTTCTTTTGGGGTGTTGCTATAGGCCACCAAGTGCTAACAGTCAGTATCTAAATAATGTGTGTGAAATGCTTGATAGTGTATGTGATGTAAACAGAGAGATCTACTTTCTTGGGGAAATCTACCGTCAAACTCAAGGTTTATTTATAAACACACGGTAATGGGGGGAGCAGGAAAAGGGGCTGAGCTGGACCCAAGGAAAGAAACAATCAGTATACAAAAACACCCCTAAGCTAGACTAGCCTACTTTAACAACAGCTAACTAACTAACCAAAAATACAGTGGGTGGTCCGCCCAGTTCTAACTAGTGTATTTAACAAAGTTCACCTACGGGTAGTGTATGCCCATGGGCGACTTGTCTTGGTTTCCCCTTTTCCCACCAGCAATCAAATACAAACGCCACAACCAAAAACAATACTCACAGGTGATGACAAAGTGCTATGGAGGTGCTCAAACAAAAGGAGAGGTTTAAGACACAACGAGAGAGTGAAACAGAGATCTACATACATGTCATTTACAGAGAGATTGAGCTCCAGAGCAAACAAATGATGGGGTTTTTAAACCAAGGGAAAGGAACTGTGATAGGGTAGGAAACAGGAGGTGTGTCTTCTGATTTTAGGATTGATTGTTGACTGATTGGGGAGTGATGATTTTCACCTGTGAGGGGAGAAGGAGAGAAAAGAAACACACAGGATACACACACAGACACAGGACACCTGTATCCGTAACACTCCCACCCTTAAAAGAGCAACCCTAGGGGGGATTGCGATCACAGTATTACAATTAATACTCACAACTTCAACAAAGTCAACCTTACAAAACATACAAAAATCATTTTTACACACGAGACAAAGCATCTGCCAACACATTATCTGAACCCTTTTTGTGGCGGATCTCCAAATTATAATTTTGTACAATCAGCGCCCAACGCATAATGCGCTGGTTCTGGTTGTACATCCGGTGGAGAAAAACTAAGGGGTTATGGTCAGTATACACAATCACTGGTAGGGCACTGGAACCAATGTATACTTCAAAGTATTGCAGAGCCAACAACAAAGCAAGAGCTTCTTGTTCTATTGTCGCATAGTTTGTTTGACATTTATTAAATTTACGTGAAAAATAACAAACGGGATGATCCACTCCACTCTTGTCCTGCTGCAGTAGAACAGCACCAGCACCTCTGGCACTAGCATCTACCTCAAGTTTGAATGGTTGTTCAAAATCTGGAGCAGCAAGTACAGGTGTACTACATAAGAGTGCTTTCGCAGATTCAAAAGCGCTCTTACAATCAGGGGACCACACAAATGGTCTAGCCGGACTGAGCAAATCAGTCAATGGAGCAACTACCCAACCATCCCTAAAAAGCGGCGTAGCTCTCGTCTGGTGGTAGGTGCAGGGAATGCAGTTATAGCCAAGACCTTGGCATCAACAGGGCGCACCTGTCCATGGCCAACCTCTTTACCGAGATAGGTAACAGTAGCCTTCCCAAACTCGCACTTTGCCAAGTTCAGGGTTAGAGAAGCAGCTGCCAACCGTTCACATACGATTGGATGCAGTGATCACAATATAGTGGCTATATCCAGGAAAGCCAACAATCCAACAGCTGGGCCTAAAATAGTGCATAAGATTTTGCTGTGACTCTTATGTAGATGATGTTAAAAATATTTGTTGGTCTGATGTGATTAATGAGGAGCATCCAGACTTGATGAATTTATGAAATTGCTTCTTCCAATTATTGATAGACATGCACCTGTTAAGAAACTGACTGAACTGTTAAGGCTCCATGGATTGATGAGGAATTGAAAAACTGTATGGTTGAATGAGATGAGGCAAAAGGAGTGGCTAATAAGTCTGGCTGCACATCTGACTGGCTTACTTACTGCAAATTGAGATGTGACTAAATGAATAATGATGGAAAAAAACTTGAGTACTTTAGATGAAATGATGGGCAGAAAGACAAATTCAAATCCATCTTTCATCAAATCAGATGGCTTATTCATCACAAAACCATTTGATGTTGCCATTTATTTTAATGATTATTTCATTGGCAAAGTGTGCAAACTTAGGCAGGAAATGCCAACAACGAACAGTGAGCCATCGTATTCATGCATAAAAAAACAAATAATGATAAAAAAGCATTGAAAGTTTGAATTTTGTAAAGTTAGTGGAAGTGAAAAATGATTGTTATCGATCAATAATGACAAACCTCCTGGCATTGACAACTTAGATGCTTAGATGCAACTTAGAAGCTACTGATGATGATAGCTGACTCTATAGCCACTCCTATCTGTCATAGTTTTAATCTGTGCCAAGAAGAAAGGCTTTGTCCTCAGGCCTGGAGGGAAGCCAAAGTAATTCCGCTACCCAAGAGTGGTAAAGCAGCCTTTACTGGTTCTAACAGCAGGCCTATAAGCTCGCTGCCAGCTCTTAGCAAACTGTTGGGAAAAATTGTGTTTGACCAAAAAAAATGCTATTTCCCTGTAAACAAATTAACAACATACTTTCAGCATGCTTATAGAGAAGGGCATTCGATATCTACTACACTGACACAAATGACTGATGATTGGTTGAAAGAAATTGATAATAAGATGATCGTGGGAGCTGTACTGTTAGATTTCAGTGATTGGTCGCTGTGGGTGAAAGAAAGAGGAAATTAGGAATATACTGTATGTATAATTATTTAACTACAGGTAATATATATATGTGAGAGAAAATAACTGTAAGTAACAGTGGAAGTATTGTTGTCCGTTAGTTTACTCCAATCAGGGTAGGGATGGTAGGGATGGTACGGATGGAAGGGATGGTAGGGATGGTACGGATGGTAGGGATGGTACGGATGGAAGGGATGGTAGGGATGGTAGGGATGGTAGGGATGGTAGGGATGGTAGGGATGGTACGGATGGTAGGGATGGTAGGGATGGTAGGGATGGTACGGATGGAAGGGATGGTAGGGATGGTACGGATGGTAGGGATGGTACGGATGGTAGGGATGGTAGGGATGGTAGGGATGGTAGGGATGGTATGGATGGTAGGGATGGTAGGGATGGTAGGGATGGTAGGGATGGTACGGATGGTAGGGATGGTAGGGATGGTACGGATGGTAGGGATGGTAGGGATGGTACGGATGGTAGGGATGGTAGGGATGGTACGGATGGTAGGGATGGTAGGGATGGTACGGATGGTACGGATGGTAGGGATTGTACGGATGGTACGGATGGTAGGGATGGTAGGGATGGTACGGATGGTACGGATGGTAGGGATGGTAGGGATGGTAGGGATGGTACGGATGGTAGGGATGGTAGGGATGGTAGGGATGGTAGGGATGGTACGGATGGTAGGGATGGTAGGGATGGTAGGGATGGTAGGGATGGTACGGATGGTAGGGATGGTACGGGTGGTAGGGATGGTAGGAATGGTAGGGATGGTACGGATGGTAGGGATGGTACGGATGGTACGGATGGTAGGGATGGTACGGATGGTAGGGATGGTACGGATGGTACGGATGGTAGGGATGGTAGGGATGGTAGGGATGGTAGGGATGGTAGGGATGGTACGGATGGTAGGGATGGTAGGGATGGTAGGGATGGTAGGGATGGTACGGATGGTAGGGATGGTAGGGATGGTAGGGATGGTAGGGATGGTACGGATGGTAGGGATGGTAGGGATGGTACGGATGGTACGGATGGTAGGGATGGTAGGGATGGTAGGGATGGTACGGATGGTAGGGATGGTAGGGATGGTAGGGATGGTACGGATGGTAGGGATGGTAGGGATGGTAGGGATGGTAGGGATGGTAGGGATGGTACGGATGGTAGGGATGGTAGGGATGGTAGGGATGGTACGGATGGTAGGGATGGTAGGGATGGTACGGATGGTACGGATGGTAGGGATGGTAGGGATGGTAGGGCAGGAAAGAAAAGAAGAAGAAAAATATTAGATCCTTCATACAGCATCTCCCTATGATCAGATAATGGTTTAACACTAAGAATCTGCAGTACACATGTTAAACAGGGCTGTGTCCTAAATGGCAACCTATTTCCTATAGGCCCTACGCAGGAAATAGAGTGCCATTAAGGATGCGGACTTAGTCATGTTATTATAATGCATAGCTAGGTGAGTCATCATCATGGTGGATGTGTTGTGAGTAAGAGAGCCTCTGGTCTGGTGTCTTGTCAACCCCGCTATGTCAGACAAACACGCATACACATTCTTAAGGGAGGAGCACAGCACAGCACTCTCCATGCATAATTGAAGTAACAGGAGACAGGTTAGGGCTAGCATGCTATGAAAACATTACACGTGGAGAAAATCTCCTCCCAGCTACAATGTTATTCATCATGACAGACTGACCATCTGTGTGTGGAGCGGTAGTGTATTGCTAGTCCATTTCTTTGTTACTGCAGGGTGAATAGTAATCGTTACATAGCCAATGTCTATGAATTGGGGACAGAATACAGATTGTTTCAGAAAAGAATCTCACAATGAGACGGAAAACTATTTTGTAAGGCATAATGAGGCTGAGTAAACATTAAAAAAATTGAAATGCCTTTGCATTCTTTGATTGTGTTCAATCTAAATTATCTTACTTTGGAGGCTATTACTGTGTTTTATCCATGCTACCCATTCTATTAAAAATAGAAAACTATTTAATAGAGCACCCAACCACTGAACCAACTCAGCTGTAGAAAAATCTGACAAAAATAAAGAAAGACTGTCTTATCTCTCTGTGAGATGGAATGGAATGGGTAACTAAAGTGTTTCCTATATAGTGCACTACATTTGACCAGGGCCCTGGTCAAAACAAGGGCATTATTTACAATGAGAATACTAATAACAATATTTTTGAGGGTGTTTATATTTGTCCTGCTACACACAACCCACTGGGCACACACTGGTTGAATCAATGTTGAATCAAAGTGGAATAGACGTTGGATTGACGTCTGTGTCCAGTTGGAGGTATGTAATGGAAATATGTTTCTTGCATATCCCAACTCCCCCTGAGACACCGCAGGGATTGGGGTCATGGCCAGGGTCACCATTGTACAGTGCCCCTGGAGCAATTAGGATTTAGTGCCCTGCTTGTGCCATTCGGGACCGTCCCATGGATGGTACTGTAGTATCCATCTACAGTCCAATGGCTTAGCAGTCAGTCAGTTCACAGTTGTGCTCTTTTTATAAGAGATAACCTGATCATTGGTAAAACATTTATGACAACTTTTAAAAAATAAACATTTAGTGCATGAAGTTACTTCATAATATCTACAGATTTAAGAAGTCTCTTTCTCCAAAAAATGCTAAAAGCTTCAGACAGTGGTACTCCCAAACCATGTGAAAAGATTAAAATGGATGACAGATATTGAGGAATAGTGATTGAGTTTGCTCCCTGTCATTACATTCACGTTGATTCCATATCGTTCCAACATGAGAAGAAACGCCTGAATCTGAATGATAACCGTTAGGTCTCTAAATTCTATACGTCTTTTGTAGTTAAATAAAGTTGTGCACTTTTTTCAATTAATCACGATAAGAGTGTTATCATATTTTCTTGTCAGTTTGATGTAAATGTACAGAAAGGATATTTGTCAGTGCTTCTACTATAAATACTGATTATTCCAACCGTGCAAATCTTTAGGCTCAGCTCATTTTATGAGTTCCCCCTGAAATCTTCCCTTGATTGGTAGTCCATTCCATGCATGCTATTATTTCTGCTACCCAGACATGAATAAAAGACATTTACACATTTGCTGCCGTCTTCAAATTTTGAAAATGTTCTTGACAGACGTTAATGTACCACAAATAAACCCTAGCAGGGTGCTTGTGTAAGAAGTGGTCCAGGACCTTGGTTGCCTGATGACTAACCTTGCCTGAAATTTGAGGACTCGCATTAGCTCCTGTGAGCTAATGCCTAGGCTTCAGCTCAGCAGGCTAACTCAGTGTTGATGCTTGGAGGACTTGTCGCTTACCAGTTCATTTTCATGTAAATGTTAAAGTTAGTCAGTGCAGATAGACATGGCCCCGAGCCACCTGTCCCTCCCTCTTCAATCTGACTCATCCTCTGCCATTGGGCCACTTTGTAATTTGGCCTCAGATAAAGGCAACATTTTAATGGCTTTGAAAAAGCAATGAACTCATCTCTGATCTTCAACTGGCAAACATGATTTATTGTCCTCTTTTATTATTTTCAATCTCCTTCATTTTGTCTTATTTTTCAATGATCTGTTTGCCAATGGGTATGTACAGTATATGCCTTTCCACAAAAGTTGCATTTTAGTGGATCTATTTACCAAAACTAACATTTAGTCTTTTAGGGGAGGAAAACCACACCACCAGACATAACATAAATAAAGGCACAGCCTCCAAGCAAATGGAATGCACTGTGGTTTCAAACTTAGTCCTCACAACAGTCTCCAATGTGTTTCCTGAGCTTGTAATTATTTTTATGGCAAACTTTCAATTAATCATAACTAGGGGAGCAACTGTTATAAACACAGAGATTATGATTACACAGAAAGAGAGAGAGAGAGAAAAAGAGAGAAAGAGCGAGAGAGCGAGAGTGAGAGAGCTTTGAGGTAATTATACATCTCTCAGAGAGCTAAGACTTCGTTCTCTTGCGTCTGCTGACTGGTAGGCCCATCAAGAGAAATTCCTCCAGGCAAACCAGCACTTAGCAAAGCTACAAAGTTGCAGTGCAAAACTGAGGATCTTAACTAATGTAACCTCACACCAAACACCAGTCTGGTACTTTGTCAAGTAAAAGCAGACTTCCATTTCACCTGAAATCACCATGTGAGGCAATTCCAAATAGGCTACATGGAAAGGGCTGAAAGCAAAATATGTGTAAAGACATGCAGCTTCTAAACCTCAATGATCAATCATGGAATATATCATGGAATGGTGAAAGGGGTTGAAATGAATAGTTGATGGAACAGTGAAACTGGAAAAAGAGGATATTCAACAGGACAGAAATTCACACTGGAGAACAGAATGTTATTTTCACAACCTACACTCTCATTCTGCTCACTCCCTCTCCCCTCTGGAAAGTATGAACTGTTCCGGTAAATTTGCCAGTTTGGAAGTGTTTGGATGATATTAACCAGTGCACTGGCAGAGCTAGTTTCCTGTTACTAAATTGCACCGACTGCACCCAAGAGTGGTGGGACTATGTCAGCTGAGCTCAGTGTAATATGACTCATTATGGGGCACCGTGCAACAAAATCTCATAATGCTAGGGGCTAGATGCTAGATGTTTTAGTGGTTGCCATTTTACGATCATTTCCGACTGAGCTGACACATACAGCTTTTACCATGGATGCAGTCTCCGCTAACACTGGAATGTTGCCTTTAAATGTCAGTCATGCTTTAACTCAGATCTTTCGCACTACAGATTTAATCTAGGCCTAGGTCATGATATGTATTGCTAAACTAGGGTTAGGGATAGGGTTGGTGTTACAGCTGTGCATAGTGTTAGGGTTGAGGCTTCATGTCCACATCCTGGTTCAACTCCATCCTCAACCACAACCCTAACCCTAGCTTCATGTCCACATCCTGGTTCAACCCCAGCCTCAACCACAACCCTAACCCTAGCTTCATGTCCACATCCCATTTCAACCCTAAACTGATACTTAACCCTAACCCTAGCTTCATGTCCACATCCCAGTTCAACCCTGAATCTATCCTCACCATAAGCCTAATCCTAGCTTCATGTCCATATACCAATTCAACCCTAAAACTATCCTCAACTCAAACCCTAGCTTCATGTCCACATCCCAACCCTAAACCGATACTCAACCCCAACCCTAACCTTAACCCTAGCTTCATGTCCACATCCCAGTTCAACCCTGAATCTATCCTCACCATAACCCTAATCCTAGCTTCATGTCCATATACCAATTCAACCCTAAAACTATCCTCAACTCAAACCCTAGCTTCATGTCCACATCCCAACCCTAAACCGATACTCAACCCCAACCCTAACCTTAACCCTAGCTTCATGTCCACATCCCAGTTCAACCCTAAACCTATCCTCAACCCTAACCCTAACCCTAGCTTCATGTCCACATCCCAGTTCAACACTAACCCTAGTCTCAACCACAACCCTAACCCAAACACTAGCCTCAACTACAACCCTAACCACAACCCTTAAGCGTTAAGCCTAACCCAAGCCTTAACACCATCCTTGTATGAATACAGTGTAACAATGAGTAAATAGAATATAATACTTGTTTCACTGTATTTATATAAATAATTACACACTAATAACACAATAATAACAGTAATACCAACAATGTAAAGTGTGACCGAATAAAAATGTGCTTAACAAGTCACATAATAAGTTGCATGGACTCAGTCTGTGAGCAATAATAGTGTTTAACATGATTTTTGAATGACTACCTCATCTCTTTACCCCACACATACAGATAATTGTAAGGTCACTCAGTCGAACACTGAATTTCAAACACAGATTCAACCACAAAAAACAGGGAGGTTTTCCAATGATTCACAAAGAAGGGCACCTATTGGTAAAAAAAAAAAGAAGCTGACACTGAATATCCCTTTGAGCATGGTGAAGTTATTAATTACACGTTGGATGGTGTATCAATACACCCAGTCACTACAAAGAGACATGCGTCCTTCCTAACTCAGTTGCCGGAGAGGAAGGAAACCGCTCAGGATTTTCACCATGAGACCAATGGTGACTTTAAAACAGTTACAGTTTAATGGCTGTGATAAGAGAGAACTGAGGATGGATCAACAAAATTGTAGATACTCCACAATACTAACCTAAATGACAGAATGAAAAGAAGGAAGCATGTAGAGAATAAAAAAATATTTCAAAACATGCATCCTGTTTGTGGCAAAGAAATAAACGTAATGTCCTGAATACAAAGCGTTATGGTTGGGGCAAATCCAACACAACAAATCACGGAGTACCTCTTTTCATATTTTCATGCATGGTGGTGGCTGCATCATGTTACGAGTATGCTTGTCATTGGCAAGGACTAGGAAGTATTTTTAGGATCAAAATTAATAGAATAGAGCTAAGCACAGGCAAAATCCTACAGGAAAACCTGATTCAGTCTGCTTTCCACCAGACACTGGGAGACAAACTCACCTTTTAACAGGACAATAACATAGTTTTATAACATGAATGTTCCTGAGTGGCCTAGTTACAGTTTTGACTTAAATCGTCTTGAAATCTATTGAAAGACTTGGAAATGGCTGTCTAGCAATGATCAATAACCAACTTGACAGAGCTTGAATAATTGTTTAATAATAATGTGCAACTATTGTACAATAAAGGTGTGCAAAGATCTTAGAGACTTACCCAGAAAGACTCACAGCTGTAATCACTGACAACGGTGATTCTAACATGTATTGACTCAGGGGTGTGAATACTTATGTGAATTAGATATTTCTGTATTTAATTTCCAGTACATTTTCCAAAAATTTGAAAACATGTTTTTACTTTGTCATTATGGAGCATTGTGTGTATATGGGTGAGAAAAACAATCAATTTAATCCATTTTGAATTCAGGCTGTAACACAACAAAATGTGGAATATGTCAAGGGATATGAATACTTTGTGAGGAAATGTACCCAAGGCTCTCTCAAGTAGGAGGCTGTCTGTGATAATAATGAGAGAATTTTTATGGCTCCTCTCTCAGGTATGTTGCTGTAACGATGAAAGGTGCATTGCCATAGCATAATTTACAGCACCTTCTTCAGGCTGGTCTCAGGTGTTCTGCTAATGAAGATGTCAGCGTGCGTGTTTTTGAAACTTCTCAGGTGTGTTTTGTTAGCAGCATATGTTGTCAAAATAACATTGAGTTTACTATGAGGATATTATTGTGATATCACAGAGGAAACGTATTGTATACTACAGCACTACATTATGTTGGGTGCTAAATCCCCAAAGTCACCTTTTACTAAGAGGTTCTAAGATAAAACACAGAGAGATGGAAAAGCTGCATTATTTTGAGTTCAAAGCAGCCTTGAGTAGCTTTCCCCTTTCGTGTATAGTCAATGAGACATAACCCTGACTTCAAAAGCCGGCAGATTAACCTTCTCCCCTTGTTTCAGCGTTGGGGCATTTCTGCAAATATAAAAAAAACTACTGGTGAGTCACTGCTCTCTTTTGGAAGAAAAAGAGCCACTGATTTAAGACGCAACACACTCTGAATACAAATAAGAAAGACTCATCCACTCCCTCTGCAGTTGGACACACAGGCCTACACGAGCAATTCAGTAGCTGCTACCTGCCAACTTCTGACTTCCCTAAAGAACATATTTTGCACGTTGAGTGGCTTGGCTTGTATGAGGCTCACTGGTGGGACCTTGAGCAAATAAAAAAAGAATACATTTCTACACCCAGGCTAGTCCTTTGTGACCAGCTGATTAGAGACAATGCGGCTGATGCCCTTATATTTAGACTGACACCAAGTCTGCATGGATAAATGGCTTTCCAGAAGGTTCATCACCACTGCGGCTACCATCACATCAGGCACGCTTGCTGCTTCACATCATGGAGAGGGAGTAGAAGGGAAGAGTCCTAATCAATCAATCAATCAAATTTATTTTATATAGCCCTTCGTACATCAGCTGATATCTCAAAGTGCTGTACAGAAACCCAGCCTAAAACCCCAAACAGCAAGCAATGCAGGTGAAGAAGCACGGTGGCTAGGAAAAACTCCCTAGAAAGGCTTTTCATGATGAGCATCTTCCCACAAATCATGTTGTCACACTAGATGTTATGTCCCTCCAGCTTGCCTTTACACTAAGTAAGGTGAAAAACCTCTGGAGCCAGAGACTGAAGGTTAAAGAATGGATTGGAGGATGGGGTCCACTTAAGCCTCAGCCCCTGGCTCCTTCTGTTCTGCTTCTTCAGAGCCACTGTGAGAGTTATTCTCATTCTTCCTCCATTACAGCCATTCACTCCCAAATGGCACACTACATAGTGCACTACTATTGAGCAGAGCCCTATAGTCAAAAGTAATTCACTTTAAATAGAAAGGGGTGTCATTTGGGACGCACACTCACTCTGCTGTGCTCTGCCACCCGGCTCCCCCTGACACTTCTCCACTCTGGGGGCAGGCACTGTCACTTACATCCGTATGCCGGCGCTGCCCATCTGGGCTTGTCAGAGCGCATCTCATCTCCCAAGCTAAGCTGGCAGAAAAAAGCCCAGTGGACAAGAGGGAGGGATGGGAGGGAAGAGAATTAGGGATGCCGGGAGGCGACTTGTCTTCCAAGGGAAATGCAGGTAGTCTACTTTTTATAGGACAACGTATGATGATGAGACCAAGAGTGCATGCATTCACTTTCTGTCTCAGATGTTTGTTATAATTACATTGATGCAGTACAGTTTGTTCTGGAGGACATGTGTAATTAAATAACCTGTATGTATGGCCTAAACTATCTTTAGAGCCCCCAAAAAAAGGTAATGCCCTTATTTAGAACCTAAAAATAAGCAGGTAAATACTGCTTTGAGTTTGACTCCGTCTCGGAGTATCAGTTATAGAAGTTCTAGGTTGCTCTTCTTTTTCGTCTGTGCAATTTCCTTCTCATTCAAACATGATATTGATGACATGTGTAATATGAATGTCATTTCTTAGAATGCTTATTCTCATGAGATTTTTGTCAGAGCTATGAAAAAGGGCAATATACAGTACCAGTCAAAAGTTTGGACACACCTACTCATTCATGGGTTTTTCTTTATTTGACTGTTTTCTACATTGTAGAATAATAGTGAAGACATCAAAGCTATGAAATAACACATATGGAATCATGTAGTAACCAAAAAAGTGTTAAACAAATCAAAATATATTTCAGATTTTAACACTAATTAATTAAGCGATTACCTAGTCAAACCTACATTTTCCATTAACTAAACATACTAAATGACATACATTGCAAAACGTTTTTATGAAAACAATATCCCAATATAACATTTACAACAATACATCACTACTGACAGTGTCTTTCAATATGCCCATTTACATGAATGAACCATTCGGGACAGGCACTACAAAGTCAGCCCAATTCCCTTAGCTCGGGTCCTTATCCAGCATACCCAGAAGCTACAGAGATAGAAAGGAACAGAACAAACAATGCGCTCATCCACAACATATATAAGTATAATAAATATTGCTTATATTAAATATGAACACTGACAAGTGTGAAATGTATGTACTAAGACAGAAGTTCATTTGTGTGTCGACCCACATTGTTACCTTATCTTATAATCTTATAACTGAGCAGGGAAAAATTATGAATGTGTGCGTGCGTTACAGTACCAAATGCTGCCCGCGGCCAGTGACGGACTTGTCACATTACCTTCCTCCTCTCCTGAAGCGACCAGGTTCGAGAGCCTTGATAAGTAGTCTGCCGTGACTTTCTCTTTTCCTGCCTTGTGACTGACACAGAACCTGAAGGGCTGGAGCTCCAGATAGCACCTGGTCACACAAGAATTGCAGTCCTTCATGGTCTGGATCCAGGTCAGTGCTCTGTGGTCTGTGTGCAGGTCCAATTCCCTCCCAAGAAGGTAGTAACGGAGGCTATCTAGGGCCCACTTTATAGCCAGGCACTCCTTCTCGATTGTAGAATACCTGGTTTCCCTGGGCAACAGCTTCCAACTCAGGTACAGCACGGGAAGCTCTTCTCCTGGCTCTCCTTGGGCCAGTACAGCGCCAATTCCCACAGCCGAAGCGTCCACCTGCACGAGAAATCTCTTCTGAAAATCAGGGGTCTGGAGAACAGGGAATGAGCACAGTCGTTTTTTCAGTTTCCTGATGGCTTCCTCACACTCCTCAGTCCACTTCACAGGGTTGCTGGCCACCATTGAAGTGAGGTTGGTCACAGCCCTCAACCCAGAACCAAGACACAGGTGAAGTCCTTCCTAGGTCTAGCAGGGTGGTACCGGAGATTAATTCCGCAGTTTTCGACCATCGCTGGTCACAGCCCTCAACCCAGAACCAAGACACAGAACCAAGACACAGGTGAAGTCTTCCTAGGTCTGGCAGGGTGGTACCGGAGATTAATTCCGCAGTTTTCGACCATCGCTGTCACACTCCTCAGTCCACTTCACAGGGTTGCTGGCCACCATTGAAGTGAGGTTGGTCACAGCCCTCAACCCAGAACCAAGACACAGGTGAAGTCCTTCCTAGGTCTGGCAGGGTGGTCGAAAACTGCGGAATTCATCTCCGGTACCACCCTGCCAGACCTAGGAAGGACTTCACCTGTGTCTTGGTTCTGGGTTGAGGGCTGTTCCTGATGGACTCCACTTTGTCCACCTGAGGCCGAACTTCACCCTTACCCAGCTGGTAACCCAGGTACTTTGTCTCCTGTTTCGCCCACTCACACTTCAGGAGGTTAAGCGTGAGGCCTGCATCATGGATCTTCCATAGGACTCTGCTAAGATGCTGTATGTGCTCCTCCCAGGAGTGGCTGTAGATCACCACGTCGTCCAAGTAAGCAGCACAGTAATCGTCACAGTCCTGGAGGACCTTGTCCATCAGCTTCTGGAAAGTCGCAGGGGCCTCATGAAGGTCAAACAGCATGACCTTGAACTGGAACAGGCCCATTGGCATCCAGAATGCAGTGTAAGCCTTGGATTGTTCATCCAGGGGCACCTGCCAGTACCCTTTGCAGAGATCCAATGTGGTGATGCCTACCCATGTCAGAGACGTAAACTCGGTCTCAACCTTTAAGTCTTTACTGAAGACTCATCTCTTCAGTGGGTCATATGATTGAGTGTAGTCTGGCCCAGGAGTGGGAAGGTGAACGGAAAGGTTCTGGAGCAACGAACTGCCCTTGCTGTCTCTGCCTGGCCGGTTCCCCTCTTTCCACTGGGATTCTCTGCCTCTAACCCTATTACAGGGGCTGAGTCACTTGCTTACTGGAGCTCTCTCATACCGTCCCTGGGAGGGGTGCGTCACCTGAGTGTGTTGAGTCACTGATGTGATCATCCTGTTTGGGTTGGCGCCCCCCCCCCCCCTTGGGTTGTGCCGTGGCGGAGATCTTTGTGGGCTATACTCAGCCTTGTCTCAGGATGGTAAGTTGGTGGTTGAAGATATCCCTCTAGTGGTGTGGGGGCTGTGCTTTGGCAAAGCGGGTGGGGTTATATCCTTCCTGTTTGGTCCTGTCTGGGGGTGTCCTCGGATGGGGCCACAGTGTCTCCTGACCCCTCCAGTCTCAGCCTCCAGTATTTATGCTGCAGTAGTTTATGTGTCGGGGGGCTAGGGTCAGTTTGTTACATCTGGAGTACTTCTCCTGTCCTATTCGGTGTCCTGTGTGAATTTAAGTGTGCTCTCTCTAATTCTCCCTTTCTCTCTTTCTTTCTCTCTCTCGGAGAACCTGAGCCCTAGGACCATGCCTCAGGACTACCTGACATGATGACTCCTTGCTGTCCCCAGTCCACCTGGCCGTGCTGCTGCTCCAGTTTCAACCGTTCTGCCTTATTATTATTGGACCATGCTGGTCATTTATGAACATTTGAACATCTTGGCCATGTTCTGTTATAATCTCCACCCGGCACAGCCAGAAGAGGACTGGCCACCCCACATAGCCTGGTTCCTCTCTAGGTTTCTTCCTAGGTTTTGGCCTTTCTAGGGAGTTTTTCCTAGCCACCGTGCTTCTACACCTGCATTGCTTGCTGTTTGGGGTTTTACGCTGGGTTTCTGTACAGCACTTTGAGATATCAGCTGATGTACGAAGGGCTATATAAATCAATTTGATTTTGATTTGATTTGGTGATGTAATGACCTCTACCTATTCTCTCCAGTAAGTCATCAATGCGGGGCATGGGGTAGGCATCAAACTGGGAGATGGCATTTACCTTACGGAAGTCCATGCAGACGCACAAAGACCCATCCTTCTTTGGGACAATGACAATAGGGCTGCTCCATTCACTTGAAGATGGCTCGACAACATCCATTTCTGTCAGGGTGTGGACCTCTTCCTTGAGGGCTCCCACGAGCCTCTCAGGCACACGGTAAGGATGCTGGCGGATAGGGTTCTGGCCAGACTTCAAACGAATGACGTGTTCTAGGACTTTGGTTCTTCCTGGTCTCTGACCGAAGAGGGACAGATACTTGCCAAACAGCTGCTTCAGCTCATCTTGCTTGTTTTCTTCTAGGTGAGCCAGCATGACCTCTGCTCGTCCTTTCCATGCCTCTGTGACCCCATCCGACTCATCCTCTTCTTCTACCAGAAATTACTTTCCCTTGGAGAATTCCTCTTTCTCCTCCCAGGCCTTGAGGAGGTTCACATGATAGGTTTGCTTCTTCTTACCCTTGTCCGGGTGCAGCACCTCGTAGGTCACCGGGCCCATCTTCCTCTCGATTAGGTACGGTCCTTGCCATTGCGCAAGGAGCTTGCTGGCAGACAAGGAAAGGAGGAGCAGGATTTTCTGTACTGGCACAAACTCTCTGTGGCGAGTGTGCTGGTCATACCCTTTCTTCTGGGCTTGCTGAAGGTTTGCCCTAGCTTCCTCTCGGTACCGCTCCAGCCTGTCTTGCATCTGGAGGACGTACTGGACAATCCCCTGTCCTGATGTAGCTATTGGTGAACCTTCCCAGCACTTCTTCAGCAGGTCCAGTGGTCCCTGCACTGGCCATCCATAGAGGAGTTCGAATGGCGAGAAACCTGTTGATGCCTGAGGCACCTCCCTGTAAGCAAAAAGCAGAAAGGGTAACCACTTATCCCAGTCTTTACCAGTGTCAGCCACAAAATTCCTCAGCACGTTCTTGAGCGTTTGATTGAATCTCTCTACGAGCCCATCCGTTTGGGGATGGTAGGGAGTGGTTCTCAAACCTTTAATGCCCAGCTGTTGGTGGAGTTGAACCATCAGTCGCGAGGTGAATGAAGTTTGTCCCTTGGTCCATCAGGATTTCATCTGGGATTCCTACACGAGAGAAGAGCTGAACAAGAGCACTGATTATTTTTCGAGTGGTTATGGAACGGAGTGGGAAGGCTTCTGGGAACCGGGTGGCATAGTCACAGATCACCAATATATACTTGTAACCTGCGCTACTCTTCTCCAAGGGTCCAACAATGTTCATTGCAATTATCTTGAATGGGGTAGAGATAACTGGCAGTGAACATAGATGAGCCCGGTCAGACCTACAGACAGCACTGGTTTTCTGGCACGTGGGGCATGATTTGCAGTAGGTTTGTACATCAGTATACATGGAAGGCCAAATGAAATGGGAGCCTAGCGGGCCTCCCGGTTGGCGCAGTGGTTAAGGGCGCTGTACTGCAGCGGCAGCTGTGCCATCAGAGTCCCTGGGTTCGCGCCCAGGCTCTGTCGTAACCGGCCGCGACCGGGAGGTCCGGGCGACGCACGGGTTAGGGAGGGCTTGGTCGGTAGGGGTGTCCTTGTCTCATCGCGCACCAGAGACTCCTGTGGCGGGCTGGGCGCAGTGTACGGTGCACGGTGTTTCCTCCGGCGCATTGGTGCGGCTGGCTTCCGGGTTGGATGTGCCTTTCAACCTTCGTCTCTCCCGAGCCCGTACAGAGAGTACAGGCACACCCCCCCCAAAAAAAAATAATCTCAAAAGGTCGCTTCTCACATTGAAGATTCGAATGCCGTGTGGTAGAACTTGTAGAAGTTGCTCGAGGATGATGACCTCACCGATTTCGTCCTGTGTCTTCTCCGGTCGATCCCATCGTCGGTAGAGACCCTTAAGGCGGTGGTACGTCTCTGTCGGCGACTCACCCGATGGCGTCGATGCAGCTCTGAAGCGTTGACGGTAGGTCTCTGGGGAGATGTCGAACTTCACCAGCAGCGCTTCCTTCAAGCCCTTGTAGATGTTGGACAGCCCCTCATCCATTGCTGTGTAAGCCTCTAAGGCCTTGCCCGTGAGCAATGGGACAAGCCTGCAGGCCCACTCTACCTTCGGCCACTGCCAAATCTTGACCATGCGCTCAAACCTCAGCAGGTAGGTTTTCAATGTCCTGGCATGAGGGCATCTTTGGCTCCTTCCTCAGGAATGCTGGAAGATGGACGTTAACACTGATGGACTGGTCTCCTGGTGCTGGGGCTGGCCTCATTACTGCTTGGGGATCCTGCTGTGGAGTTGAAGTCCCTGCTGCGTTGAGCCTTTGTCGTCCTGGTGTTGGCAGACCCAATCTTGGGCTCTCACTGACGAGTGAGGAGCTGTGAGGATAGATTGGCGTAGACCCCGTAAATCCTGCTTGAGGTCTTCGTCCCTCCTCTCAAGGCAGGTGAACAGTTGCTGGAAAAGGGCTACCACTGTTGGGTGTGGTTCTGGTCCCCCAACTGTTCCTTCAGTCAGCTGGTCTTTTATGGCTGTATCTGCTGGTTCAACCGGTAACTCAAACGGTTCTGGTTGTGTTTGGCCCCCTGGTCGGGCTCCTAGTTTCTCATACTTGACCTCTTCTTCACCAGACGATTCCATGGTATTCCACCCTGGTTCAATTTCAGGTACCTTTTCTGACAGTTGGTGCTGCTGCTGAGAACATAATCCTGTACGCTTTCCTTTACCTCTCTTGTTGGAATTCACTGATTTGCTGTGCGCCATCCCATCCCTGCCACCATATGTCACGTAGAGTAGGCCAGAAGGATATACTGGAAAACCTAAGCTCTATCAAAATAAAAAAATGGCGGAGCCACAAAAGTTATTCTGTGCTTCAGCGTGTTTATTTACAAATTGATTCCGGAACAAAAACAACAGTACTGCCATCAAACATATACCTTATGGGACAGCTAAAAACAATGCTACCCCATCCACAGCTCAATCCAAAATGCCTCTCCATGAACTGAAAGAGAGGCTCCTTTTGTAGGGCTAGCCCCTCCCCTCAGAACAATTAACACAAATTAATTAAGCGATTACCTAGTCAAACCTACATTTTCCATTAACTAAACATACTAAAGGATATACATTGCAACACGTTTTTTATGAAACAATATCCCAAAATAACATTTACAACAATACATCACTACTGACAGTGACAGTGTCTTTCAATATGCCCATTTACATGAATGAACCATTCGGGACAGGCACTACAAAGTCATTCCAATTCCCTTAGCTCGGGACCTTATCCAGCATACCCGGAAGCTACAGAGATAGAGAGAAACAGAACAAACAATGCGCTCATCCACAACATATATAAGTATAATAAATATTGCTTATATTAAATATGAACACTGACAAGTGTGAAATGTATGTACTAAGACAGAAGTTAATTTGTGTGTCGACCCACATTGTTATCTTATCTTATAACGGAGCAGGGAGGAGTGATGAATATGTGCGTGCGTTAAAGTACCAAATGCTGCCCGCGGCCAGTGATGGACTTCTACGTCGCACATGTGCAACCAGGGGGGAAAAAATCCTAGACTACCTTTACTCCACACACAGAGATGCATACAAAGCTCTCCCCCACTCCCCATTTGGCAAATCTGATCACAATTCTATCCTCCTGATTCCTGCTTACAAGCAAAACTAAAGCAGGAAGCACTAGTGACTCGCTCAATACGGAAGTGGTCAGATGACGTGGATGCAACACTACAGGACTGTTTTGCTAGCACAGACTGGAACATGTTCCGGGATTCATCCAATGGCATTGAGGAATACACCACCTCAGCTTCATCAATAAGTGCATCGATGATGTCGTCCCCACAGTGACTGTATGTACATATCCCAACCAGAAGCCATGGATTACAGGCAACATCCACATCGAGCTAAAGGCTAGAGCTACCACTTTCAAGGAGCGGGAGACTAATGCCGACACATAAGAAATCCAGCTATGCCCTCAGACAAACCATCAAACAAGCAAAGCGTCAATACAGGATTAAGATTGAATCCTACTACACTGGCTCTGATTCTTGTCAGATGTGGCAGGGCTTGAAAACTATTACAGACTAGAAAGGGAAACCCAGACACGAGCTGCCCAGTGACGCGAGCCTACCAGGTGAGCTAAATGCCTTTTATGCTCGCTTCAAGGCAAGCAACACTGAAGCATGCACGAGAGAACCAGCTGTTCTGGATGACTGTGTGATAACGTTCTCAGTAGCCGATGTGAACAAAACCTTTAAAAAGGTCAACATTCACAAAGCCGCGTGGCCAGATGGATTACCAGGACGTGTACTCAAAGCATGCGCGGACCAACTGTCAAGTGTCTTCACTGACATTTTCAACCTCTCCCTAAACCGAGTCGGTAATACCCACATTTCAAGCAAACCACCATAGTCCCTGTACCCAAGGAAGCGAAGGTAACCTGCCTAAAGGATGAGTGCTTGGAAAGGCTGGTCATGGCTCACATCAACAGTATCCTCCCGGACACCCTAGACCCAATCCAATTCACATACCGCCCCAACAGATCCACAGATGATCCAATCTCAATTGCACTCCACACCCCCTTTTCTCACCTGGACAAAAGGAACACCTATGCGGGAATGCTGTTTATCAACTACAACTCATCGTTCAACACCATAGTGCCCACAAAGCTCATCACTAAACTAAGGACTCTGGGACTAAACACCTCCGTCTGCAACTGGAACCTGGACTTCCTGGTGGGCAGCCCCCAGGTGGTAAGAGTAGGCAACAACACCATGCTGATGCCATGCTGATCCTTAACACTGGGGCCCATCATGGGTGTGTACCTAGTCCCCTCCTGTATTCCCTGTTCACCCTCAACTGCGTGGCCAAACATGACTCCAACACCATCATTAAGTTTGCTGACAATATAACAGTGGTAGGCCTGATCAGCGACAATAATGAGACAGCCTATAGGGTCAGAGAAGTGGCAGTGTGGTGCCAGGACAACAACCTCTCCCTCAATGTGAGCAAGACAAAGTACCTAATTGTGGACTACAGGAAAAGGTGGGCCGAACAAGCCCCCATTATCATCGACGGGGCTGTAGTGGAGCGGTCAACATCATCAATGAACTATCATGGTCCAAACATACCAAGACAGTCGTGAAGAGGGCACAACAAAACTTTTTCCCCCTCAGAAGACTGAAAAGATTTGGCATGGGCCCCCAGATGCTCAAAAGGTTCTACAGCTGCACCATCGAGAGCATCCTGACCGGTTGCATCACTGCCTGGTATGGCAACTGCTTAACATCTGACCACAAGGAGCTACAGAGGGTAGTGTGAACAGCCCAGTACATCACTGGGGTCAAGCTTCCTGCCATCCAGGACCTACAGTTGAAGTTGAAAGTTTACATAAACCTTAGGCTTATACGTTTAAATTCAGTTTTTCACAATTCCTGACGTTTAATCCTAGTAAAAATGCCATGTCTTAGGTCAGTTAGGATCACCACTTTATTTTAAGAATGTGAAATGTGAGAATAAGAGTAGAGAGGGATTTATTTCAGCTTTTATTTCTTTCATCACATTAACAGTGGGTCAGAAGTTTACATACACTCAATTAGTATTTGGTAGCATTGCCTTTGAATTGTTTAACTTGGGGCAAACGTTTCGGGTAGCCTTTCGCAAGCTTCCCACAATAACGTGGGTGAATTTTGGCCCGTTCCTCCTGACAGAGCTGGTGTAACTGAGTCAGGTTTGTAGGCCTCCTTGCTCGCATGGACTTTTTCAGTTCTGCCCACAAATTTTCTATAGGATTGAGGTCAGAGCTTTGTGATGGCCACTCCAATACCTTGACTTTGTTGTCCTTAAGCCATTTTGTCACAGCTTTGGAAGTATGCTTTGGGCCATTGTCCATTTGGAAACCCATTTGCGACTAATCTTTAACTTCCTGACTGATGTCTTGAGATGTTGCTTCAATATATCCACATAATTGTCCTGCGTCATGATGCCATTAATTTGTGAGGTGCACCAGTTCCCCCTGCAGCAAAGCACCCCCACAACAAATTCTTTTGATTTTCCCATGATGTCAAGCAAAGAGGCATCGAGTTTGAAGGTAGGCCTTGAAATATTTCCACAGGTACACCTCCAATTGACTTAAATTATGTCAGTTAGCCTATCAGAAGCTTCTAAAGCCATGACATCCTTTTCTGGAATTTCCCAAGCTGCTTAAAGGCACAGTCAACAGTATGTTAACTTCTGACCCACTGGAATTGTGATACAGTGAATTATAAGTGAAATAATCTGTAAGCAATTATCTGTAAGCAATTTTTGGAAAAATTACTTGTGTCATGCACAAAGTAGATGTCCTAACCGACTTGCCAAAACTATAGTTTGTTGTCAAGAAATTTGTGGAGTGGTTGAAAAACAAGTTTTAATGACTCCAACCTAAGTGTATGTAAACTTCCGACTTCAACTGTATATAATAGGCGATGTCAGAGGAAAGCCCATAAAATTGTCAGACTCCAGTCACCCAAGTTATAGATTGTTTTCTCTGCTACCGAACGGCAAGTGGTACCAGAGCGCCAAGTCTAGGGCCAAAAGGCTCCTCAACAGCTTCTAACCCCAAGCCATTAGACTGCTGAACAATTCATAAAAATCGCCACCGGACAATTTACATTAATCCCCCCTTGTACACTGCTGCTACTCGCTGTTTGTTACATATGCATAGTCACTTCACCCTCACCTACATGTACAGATTACCTCAATTAGCCTGTACCCCTGCACGGTGACTCGGTACAGGCACCCCTGTATATAGCCTTGTTGTCATTCTTATTGTGTTACTTTTATTATTACTTTTCATTTTAGCCTGCTTGGTAAATATTTTCTTCTTCTAGAACTGCACTGTTGGTTAAGGGCTTGTAAGTAAGAATTTCACGGTGAAGTCTACACTTGTATTCGGCATATGTGCCAAATAAAGTTTGATTTGACTTGATATGTCCATTGCTCATGTTTCTTGGCCCAAACAAGTCTTTTCTTGTTGTTGTTGTCCTTTAGTAGTGGTTTCTTTGCAGCAAATCGACTATGAAGGCCTGATTCATGGAGTCTCCTCTGAAAAGTTGATGTTGAGATGTGTCTGTTACTTGAACTCTGTGAAGCATTTATTTGGGCTGCAATTTCTGAGGCTGGTAACTCTAATGAACTTATCTTCTGCAGCAGAGGTAACTCTGGGCCTTCCTTTCCTGTGGCGGTCCTCATGAGAGCCAGTTTCATCTTTGACCTTGATGGTTTTTGCGACTGCACTTTGAGAAACTTTCAAAATTCTTGAAGTTTTCTGGATTGACTGATCTTCGTGTCTTAAAGTAATGATGGACTGTCATTTCTCTTTGCTTTTTCGAGCTGTTCTTCCCATAATATGGACTTGGTCTAAAAAAAAACCTGGAATGAGTAGGTGTCTCCAACTGGTACTGGTACTGTATATAAAATAATGTTGCTTTATTCAATAACTCAGTTACTCAATACTTACTGTTTTATCATTATAGTAAACATAATACATGTACACTAGTTTCTGGCACACTTCAGTCTTAGCAAATATATTTTTTTTACTGGAGGTGGTATACACAACCTAACAAGCAAAAGAAACACAAAATACAACATCACATTGAACAACAGTTCAAAATAATCTCTTGAATACAAACACTGACAGAACTGCATTTGAGAACATCTTTTTTAAAAACAGTTCAAGTTGGACTTTCAAACCGAAACATCTCAGTCAAAAAGGGACAAATTCCAGTTAATGTGGTATTTAGTTTGTCAGTAGGATACCTCAATGGGTACAGCACAATGGGTAGGATATTCACATACTAGCAAGTCAGCACTGCATTTAAACCACTTGATTATTATGACACCATTAATGTCCATTAAATTATTATACCAATAATCAACAATGCAACACATTGCAAAGTCTATGAATTGGCACTGGCGATCTGTGTGTCACTAGTGCTGTTTTAGGGGAAGAGAGAAACCCAATCCAATGCTATTGATTCACAGATTCCTGTCACCACTCTCAGCCTCCTCAAAAACCGTTTCAAACCTGTGCCCTCTGCTGAAAACTCAACCGTGGGACAGAGAGATCTGGGGCCGCATGTCAAGTGCTCAGAGTAGGAGTGCTGATTTAGGACAGTTTAACCTTTTAGATCACAATACAGTGCCTTCAGAAAGTATTCACACCCCTTGACTTTTTCCACATTTTGTTGTGTTACAGCCTGAATTTAAAATGGATTCAATTGAGATTTTTTCACTGGCCTACACACAATACACCATAATGTCAAAGTGGAATGATGATTTCCCCCAAAATTCTAAATTATACTGAACAAAAATATAAACGCAACATGTAAGGTGTTGGTCCCATGAGCTAAAATAAAAGATCCCAGAACTGTTCCATATGCACAAAAAGCTTGTTTCTATCCAATTTTGAGCAGAAATGTCTTTAAATCCCTGTAAGGGATTATCTCTCCTTTACCAAGATAATCCATCCACCTGACAGGTGTAGCATATCAAGAAGCTGATTAAACCCAGTGGGTGGGCCTGGCTCCCAAGTGGGTGGGTCTATGCTCTCCCAGGCCCACCCATGGCTGCGCCCCTGCCCAGTCATGTGAAATCCACAGATTAGGGCCTAATGAATTTAAATGGTCAGTAAAATTGTTCATTGTTGCGTTTATATTTTTGTTCAGTATAATTAAAAATGAAAAGCTCAAATGTCTTGAGTCAATAACTATTCAACCCCTTTGTTATGGCAAGCCTAAATAAGTACATTTGTTTTATTTAAAATAAACAGACATTGAATATCCCTTTGAGCAGCTGTGAAAGGTGAAAACTGAGGATGGATCAACAACTTTGTAGTTACTCCACAATACTAACCTAATTGACAGAGTGAAACTAAGGAAGCCTGTACATAATTCAAATATTCCAAAACATGCATTGTGTTTGCAACAAGGCAGTAAAGTAATATTCCTAAACATGCATCCTGTTTGCAACAAGGCAGTAAAGTAATACTGAAAAATATGTGGCAGAGCAATCACTTTTTGTCCTATATACAAAGTGTTATATTTGGGGCAAACCCAATACAACACATTACTGAGTACCACTCTCCATTCTTTTCAAGCATAGAAATGGCTGCATAATGTTATGGGCACGCTTGTAATTGCTAAAGGCTGGGGAGTTTTTCAGGTTAAAATAGAAATTAAATGGAGCAAAGCACAGGCAAAATCTTAGAGTAAAACCTGGTTCAGTCTGCTTTCCACTAGATACTGGGAGATTAATTTACAGTTCAGCAGGACAATAACCTAAAACACAAGGTCAAATCTACACTGGTTGTTTACCAAGAAGACACTGAATGTTCCTGAATGGCTGAGTTACAGTTTTGACTTAAATCTGCTTGAAAATCTATGGCAAGACCCAAATACAGTTGTCTAGCAATGATCAATAAACAATGACAGAGCTTGAAGTATTTGGGGCAAATGTTGCACAATTCAGGTGTGAAAAGCTGTTAGAGACTTGCCCAGAGAAACATGTATTGACTAAGTGGGTTGAATACTTAAAGATATACTGTATTAGTGTCATTTTTCTTCCACTTTGACATTAGATTATTTGTAGATGGGTTTAATTGTACGTTTTTTTTTCAACCATTTTAATCCCACTTTGTAACAGCAAAATGTTGAAAAAGTCAAAGGGTGTTAATACGTTCTGAAGGCAATGTATATACGCTTAGCAGGACAGGAGGGCTGCAGCTGATCTTACATCAGCACTCTTACTCTGAGGGCTTGGCACATAATGGGAAGCTAGCCATTACTTTCGTTTTGCACACCACAAGGCAATGAAATGTAACAGGCAGCATTGCACACCATCATATAGACTTGGGCTGAGTCCCAAAATGGCACCCTATTCCCTATAGAGCACTACTTTTAGGCTCTGGTGACCTTTATAGTTCTTGGTCAAAAGTAGTACACTATAAAGGGAAGAGGGTGCCATTTGGGATAAAGACACTGAATCACGCATGGTTAGCAGCATTGATGAGCCATGGAATGGGTTATTACTCCAGTTTGATTCAGGGCATAGTAGTCATTACCAAAGCATCACAGGCTAATTATTTCACAAGTTTATGCATGCATATAATCTGCACAAATTTTCTATGATCACAATCAGAAATGGTACCGATTAATAGTAAGAAAGGAATTCTGATCATTTTCTGCAACTGTGTAGACTGAATAAAAAATAATAATAGGACAATTGAACTCAGAATTGCTGTAATGGGGACACTGAAGTGACATGAACCTTTTGTATGTATCTTTTGACACACAGGGCAATGACAAAGAAACTGATTAAAGAAGCTCCAGTTTTTCTGAAAGAAATAGAACTAACCCTCGCATATCTAGCAACTGTACCGCATAGCAACAGAACCTTTCACATAAATACATGACATATTCTCTTTATTTTCATTTAGAGGAACACTGTTCTTAAAATACTGCTACATTTGAAGGAATAATGCATGTTTTAGTCCGCATCTTTAGAAAACTGCAAACATTTTCCTGGACACACTCTTTGAAAGTTTTTATCTGCCTGGTAACCACATTTTCAAATTCATTTTGGTTTCTCTTAAAGGGATACTTCGGGATTTTGGCAATGAGGCCCTTTATCTACTTCCCCAGGGTCAGATGAACTCATGGACACCCTTCTTATATGTTTCTGATTGCGGTTTGAAGGAAGTTGTTAACTTGTGCTAGCATAATTGCTAACTGGATTTAGCGCAATGACTGGAAGTGTATGGGTATTTGCAGCTAGCAGGCCTGGGCAAGTCCAGTCCTCTGGGTCCTGATTGGTGTCACACTTTTGCCCCAGCTAACACACCTAACTCCAATAATCAACTAATCATGAGCTTCAGTTAAAAATTGAATTAGTTTAAAATCAGGTGTGTTTGCTAGGGATGGGGGAAAAGTGTCACACCAATTAGGCCCCCGAGGACTGGAATTGTCCAGACCTGAAGCAGATACCCAGCTAGCAGATACCCATAGACTTCCAGTCATTGTGCTAATGCTATTTAGGATTGGCTCACGAAACTACTTCTAACTTCCTTCATACTGCACGCAGAGGCATACATAGGGTGTCCACAAGTTCATCGGACTCTGGGTAAGTAGAAAATTGCCAGAATCTTACAGTATCCCTTTAAGGTTTTGGCAACATTATTCAAACAATTATGTAAATTGACAATTAGAAAGGCAACATGACAAAGCTACAATTTTGTGCAGGAGGGTAGGCTAAGCCACAAAGTTGTGATTTCTCAGATAACAAATCACAAACCAATCAAATCTGAGCTTTGCTGAAAACCTACATTACATACTCAAATAAGTACAGGTTCAGTGTTTTAAGACTAATAAAAATATATTTTTGCTCATAAATAAGTATATTAAAGAAATTCCTATATCTCAAAAAGATAAGTTGTATAGCACTTTCTGCTATTGGTACAGACGATCCTTAAATCGTGACTCGTGTTCCTGCGTCCCATGCTAAATGCCATTGAACTTCCATTGCATTTCACTCTCTGTGTGAGGACATGGTTGTCTCTCATCCTAGATACAGATCACATATCAACTATCCTCAAATTGGAGACTATCCTCAATCACAGATTTTCATATTAATGAGATTGAACGGGATCTTAAGCACTTACAAATTCGTAACATATCATACGAATTGTAGGAAATATACATTTATTGTGCAGGACGTAACATATCATACAAAATGAATGACATCGTATACAATTGTGCACAATTTTCTGGGACCCATTTTTGGCTCGTGAGCGCTACTTTCAAAACTACTGGCTGAACTTATACAGAACCTTTCTAGTATCACCTTCAGTAATCCAAAACCCCAATATCTGATCATCTGGAACAAGCAGTCACAATCTTGTAACTGTATAGATCAACACAAATTATGTCCTGCACATGAGTACATCGGCAAAAGGCCCCAGGAGGTTTTTGTTAAAGATGCAGCGCACCCACACCAGGTACGTCGTAAAGGGTTTGATGTTTTCAGAGAAGGTATAGTTCTGGTGGGGGAGAATATAAGGCATGTACGTGTTCTCTCCTTGCTCTTGGATCCACACTTCGTACTTCACTTCCCTGACCTTCAGGTACTTCAGGTTCCAGGGGATTTGCCAGGACACAGTCAGCTTGGCCTCGTTGGTGGCCTGGACCGATGTCTGGCACTGGGGCTCTCTGACCCGGCCCGGGTGGACCGTGCTGGCAGGCTTGGCCTTCTTCAGGTTGGGCCTGGTTTTCACGATCGCTCTGAGAGCCTCTAGTAAAGAAGGGATGTCCACTATGGTGTCCTGGTAAATACGATAGAGCCACTCAGGGTTGCGGCAGCACAGGTGTCTGGGTACTTCCTTACTGGTCAGGATGTGATCCTGCTCTTCCTTATCCAGGTGGGCTATACCTCCCTGCTCCCAGGGCCTCTCTGGGTAGGCCACAGAGTTCTCCTCCACCATGTTCCTCCAGGCCACATACTGCAGATCCATGCCTGGTAGAGAGGCCAGGGTTTTGTAAGGGGTGTACTGCTCTGGGTTGACCGCATAGGGGAAGAGCTCCACAACGACGGCCCCCCGGGGGAGGAAGAGAGAGGAGACCAGCTGGGCCCCGTGCATGCTGACCAATATGGAGGCCCCGCTGATGACCTTGACGATTCTGGGGAAGTTCTGATCCTCCAGAGACACCGTTACCGCTCTCATCTGGAACTCCTGCACTAACGCCAGGATCAGCTCCGCTTCGTTCAGGATGAGTCTGTTGATGGAGCGACTGAACACTACGAAGTACTCATCCTTTTCCTCCGCTGCACTCTCCTCTCCTCCTCTCGTGGTGATATTGAGCTTCTCCATCAGCGATGAGGCAAACTGGCGGATCTCGTTCCCAGAGACCAGGATGTTGGCTTTGGGGCCCTGTGGCTGGACAAAGCCGTACTGGTACCATGTGGTCATCTTGGACAAGCCCACGTAGGACTTTGTGAAGCACATAAGTTTTCCAAAGTTCCTCAGCTGCTCTTTGAGAAGTGGCTGCTTGTTGCTCAGCAGGCGGTAGAGGTCAAAGTGTGCACCCTCACCCCAGCCCTCCATGAAGACCAGGCGGGCCTCATCATCCAGGTCAGAGTACTGCCGCATGGTGTAGAAGATGGGCAGCAGGTCATCGTGGAACACGTGCATCAGGTTATCCGGATTGAACCGGTTGAGGATGAGGGTGACGTCAGGGACAAACACAGGCTTGGGCATGAACTTGAGGGCAGCTGCGGGCAGCTCCAGGAAGTTGAAGTACTGGGTGTTGTGATCCTCTACAGAGGACAGGTCCAGCAGGGCCGGCTGGAAGCGCCGGGGCCCCAGGTTGGGCAGCATGAAGGAGGAGTTGCTGTGGAAGAAGACAAACTCTTCGGCCTCGGTGCAGTAGCACAGGTAGTCGAAGCGGCAGATGCGGTCAGTGTGCATCTTGCCGGTGCAGACCATGCGGGTGCCATGCTCCTGGAGGGCGAGCAGAGCGGCGTGGTAGTCTATCCGGGCCTGGGACAGCTCCTGGGACTGGCGGGTCAGCTGCAGCTCCTCCTCCAGTACTGCAGCGTGCTCGCTTAGCCTGACGTACTTCCAGAGCAGTGCTGCCACCACCGACACCAGCAGGCCATTCAGAATGGCCGCCACGTTCATCCTGCAGCTCGCCGCACGCATCACAGCTCCACGTCCAATCTGATCTCTGATCTCACATGCATGCTCCGCCTCCCGCTAGCCAGGCGCCGATACACCTGGAGAGGGAGAGAGAGAGAGAGAGCGAGAGTGAGAGAGGGGGTGGGGGGGAGAGAGAGAATTTTTTGCATATTACTGATATCATGTTTCCAACTGAACATACTATATTTCAGACTTAGTAAACATAGAAATAATATCAAACAAAGTGTAAGCCTATTATTTTCAGTGCTTGATGAAGGTCTACATACCGGTAGAACAATTAAAATTTTAGGGATCAAAGTCCCTTCCCTTGAAAAAGTCTTTGTCTGCGTCCCAAATAAAGGGATACTCCGGGATTTTGGCAATGAAGCCCTTTATCTACTTCCCTAGAGTCAAATGAACTCGTGGATACCATTTTCATGTCTCTGCATGCAGTTGGAAGGTAGTTTCTCACTAGCTTTAGCTCAATTGCTAACTACAGTTAAAGCAATGACTAGAAGTCTATGGGAATAGCTAACAACGCTAGTTAACATTGGCTCGCAATACCTCTAACTTCCTTCATACTGGACGCAGAGACATACAAATGGTATCCACAAGGTCGTCGGACTCTGAGGAAGTAGATAAAGGGCCTCATTGCCAAAATCTCAAAGTATTCCTTTTAAATTCACAACTTTTGGCCAGGACCCATATGGCTCTGATCAAAAGTAGTGCACTGTATTGGCTAGGGAAAAGGGTGCCATTTGGGACGTATCCTTTGTTTACCTTGGTGGATAAGCACAGGCATTCCTAGAGCCTCAAATCACATTTCCCTCCTGGTTATGTCTTGATGAATGACATTGTGAGAAAGGGGAAAAGAAAAGTTCCTCTTAAAACTACACTAACCTGCATATTGAGAGAACAAGTGAGTCATGTGGTGAGACTGGCTATCTGCGTCCCAAATGCTATTCCCTATATAGTGCACTGCTTTTGATCACTCCAGGACCCATAGTGCACTACTTTTCACTGCAGCCCTATCTTGGGAATACAGTGCCATTTGGGATGCAGACACTAATTCAGATCCCAAGCAGCTGCTTCCAGACTATGTGGGAAAGTAGTCATCTAAAAGGTTGACTGCTACAAGAACAAATGTTTCAATAGGCTAGCCTCTGCCTGGAATACTATAAATATCACTTTCCATAATAGCGGCTGAGATTAAAATAATATAATTATTCCAGTATAAAAAAGTTGAGTAAATAACATACAGGTTTGAGACTTAAACAATTCATTTAAAATATGCTTTATATCACCATGATAATTTAGCAATACTCAAAAAGAAGAGTCAAGAGAGTTAGCGTAGTCATTGGCATCTATAATATTCATCAGAATCTACGGACCATCTCCCTAACCTTCAACTTTGGGCTGTAGACACTAAATACACTCCCTTCCTCTCTCTGGAGCCAGACGGTCTGCAGTAGGCTTTTTCGGTATACTGTATATGCCGTATTCCAGAGTATTTGGTAATAGCCACGGGATGGTTTTTCAATACCAAATATTTTTTAAGTAAATACCTGCAGTCAACTTGTGCAGTAGGTTAGGAAATAAAGCAGATCACGTTCTTCATTTCACCTCTCACATTATTATTCATTATGAAGTGTAGGCCTACCGGTAGTCCCCAGTCACGCTTGTTTACAAGCACACAACAACAAGACATCGGAGCTTTGTGAGTCACATTGTTGTGCAGCATGCGCCAGGTGATCTAGTTAAAGTATGGAATTCACAATTAAATGTTTGCCAGCTAAATATCTTATAACTATTAAAGGAAAACCCCCACCCAAAAACTATATTTTGGTATTTGTTTCATTAGTCCATTGTTGACATAGTCCCAAGTTTTCAAGATGTAACTTTCAAAATACAGAGATCTGGCCCGTATGATGAATTTTGCATCATGTGATGCTGCGTTTTGCAGAGCTAAATGCTCTGAAGATGTGAATTTGGTTTGCTGATTTAGTACCTAGTTATCTATGAAAATGGAAGTATCAATGAACATGATTGTGGGAAATTAATGAATGCTCAGTTTGTCTGGTGCTGGAGTACCACGTACCGCTAGTAGGATTTTAGACACAGACTTAAGTGCTAGCCATCTAGTCTATGTTTTATAAATGTGCAATGAGTATAAAACATGATTCTGGTTAAATTTATAACAAAAATTGATTTTCATATGAAGCTTTGAAAGCCAAATCAGTGATTATTGCAAAAAAAGCAGGTTAAACTATTTTGATAAAATAATTAAATCATTAGTGGGTCAAAGGCTTATATTTATAATCCCTGAATTCATTAGATTATTCCTGTTTCAAATCCAGTGAATTGACCTTATTTGTGCAACAAAGCTTATTCAGAGAAAAAGTTTCAAAAATCAAGATAAATCACCCATAAACTTGAAAACAATCTACATATGGTTTTTAGGCCTACCTTGCTGTCTAATATTAGTTTTGTGTGTGCAGCAAACTGTGAGCAGAATTTGTTACTTTTATAACATTTAAGAGCTGTGATATCTGTCCTGCAAACAGTTTATCAGAGACTGTAAAAATGTTTGCATGCGCTCGTTTTCATTTAACTAGCAATCACTATGGTATTTTCCATGTACTTGTTAGCATTGCTAACCTTGGTATTACAGAGGCTCAGTGGGGTTTGAAAATAGTGCCCCTTGTGTGCGGCGCCGGTATTACCGAATATCCCAGGATGGCACAAGGTTGGTTTGAAGGTAGGACAATCTGGATACCACCCAAGTCTATTTTGCAGCCAAGCCCATCTATACTTCAATCCCATGTTGAGTAAAATAATTCCAGGTTAATCCTACCTCAATGTCTCTAATGCTTTGAGCAGCAGACATGGAGCACAAGATTCATAGAGCAGATATCATGGAAACATAATGAACGGGCATTGCCACTTCTAACACACATTTGGACAGACACACATGCACCTCTGATTTCTTAAAATTTTCCTCTGTAAAATCACTCTATCCTAAAAACTCCTGGAGAATCCTCCTTCGCCACTAGCATCCCCAGAGAGCAGCCATCCCCCCATGGTCTTCCTGTCTCTCTCTCTCTTCTCTCCAGACTGAGCTCATAAAGAACTCCAGTATCTCTGGCCTGACTCGGTCTCAGTCCCAAATGGCACCCTATTTCCTATTTAGTGCAATACTTTTGACCAGGGCCCATTGGACACAGCCAGCCTTACACTCTCCTAAGCCCCGGACTCTCTCTCCTCTAGCAGCCAGCCAACCCAAGGGCCCTGGAGGAAGAAGCCAGACTGAACAAAGACATGATGGCTCCATCTCTCCCTCCCTGCACTCTCTTTCACTCTCTCTTGCTGCTCTCATTCTCTTTCCATATCTGCTCTCATATGCTGCAATAGAGGCAGGCAAAGTCCTAAGGCTATTTTGACATCCAAATACATAGGCTACAATATGTCAGTGGTAGTAGTAGGCTCAGTATTTGTGGTAATACCCTGCAGTTGTAGCTAAGTTATAGGAAAAAGATCAGTCACCCAAGAGCTTTTTAACTTTTTTTCATTATGATTTGAGATTTAGTTAAGCAAAAGAGCATGATACTAATTCAGGTGGGAAAAGTCTTATTGTATCTATAGATGGAGATAAGGGCTTCCATCTATAGATACAATATGATAGCAATGCAGATGTACTGGTACACAGAATACTCATATGTGAACTGCACTACATTTGAAGATAAACTGAGTGACACCCATCGTTCTTTTGGGGCCTCCTTTTTTCTTCTCTCCCCCAAATATTTGACTTGGATCGCCATTTGCCAAGGGAACTGGCAGAGGAGACAGGTTTGGTTAACTCACCTCTGCCCACTGACCCATATTGTACTGACAGGGGGCTAAAGCCCATAGTTAGACACTGCTCGTGACCTTGACAGCTGGGCCTATAGGCTTCATGACCTGGATGTCATCAGGAGTACATGGCTGTCCCAAATGGCACCATATCCCCTTTACAGTGCACTACTTTTGATGTGACCTGATCAGAAGAAGTGCACTACAACGGTAATAGGGTGCCATTTGAAAAATAAATTACCTACAGGGTTCCTCTTTGACCAAGCCCCCTACATGGGATTTAGGTCCAGAAATTACTTCTAAGATTTCAAATGTACCTGTATAGGCAGATAGCACAAACCCCTCGGCTTTCCTAAACCCCTCGACTTTCCCTTTTAGCCTACCCATTTAACCAATTCCTACATGCGTTTAAGTTGGTATGATATTCAGACAATACCACTTCATTTTACTCATTCACGAAGGATGAGAAATGGGCTAATAGTGCTCAATGCATTTTTTTGCTGCTTAAATGTCACAGCATGAAGACCTAAAGCAGCATTGCCCTCCAATCCATGAGGACAAGGGCAATGGTGCCAGTGGTGAGCGTTAATCCTCCTCAATGCACACAGGCGGCCCACAGGGATGCGTGCAGGGCCCACTGCAATTCCACTGTGCCAAGTACTGAAGGTTTTTCCAAACGTCAGCCTGCCTCTGTGATAAATTAGCAGGCAATTCCATGGCATCATCTTCAGCTAACACTGCACTGACCCACTGAGGTTTCGGCTGGAGATCAAAAGTTTTTGTGAGCGAAAATGTGGATCCAAACTCCACCGCTCCACTCCCCAGTGTTCTCCCTAAAGAGGCACCCCATGATGCTTTCCATATTAAATATCCTGTTGTGTAATATTTTATTCCAATTCTGAATTATACAGATGTATAGAAAAGGATGGTAGGATCTATTGGGACATGCTAGCACTCAGGAAAAACAGAACACTCAATTTAAGAAGTGGATTATTAATGATTACATAGCGTAATGAAAAGTCTCGCACAGTTTGACAATAAATCTGGACTTTCTAAAAAAAAGACTGGCACCGTAACCAGCACGCAGAAATGACAGGACAAGTAAAAAAAATAAATGCTTAGCCATCCTGTTACTAGGAACACAGAACTAGAAAGATATTCTAGATAAGATTTGTTGCACAACCGTTCACTGTCATAACCATTCAGGCACAATGACTTCAATTAGCCTACATTTTGGTGCTCCAGATAATATTGCGGTACACACACTACTAAGAGACGGCCTTGAAGTCCATTATATGTAGTGAAATACATTTTCTATCTAGTGTTTTTTGTGAAAATCAGACAAAGTAGGCTACAATGAGGGAAAAAAGTATTTGACCCCGTGCTGATTTTGTACGTTTGCCCACTGACAAAATGATCAGTCTATAATTTTAAATGGTAGGTTTATTTGAACAGTGAGAGACAGAATAACAACAAAAAAATCCAGAAAGACGCATGTCAAAAATGTTTGATTTGCATTTTAATGAGGGAAATAAGTATTTGACCCCTCTGCAAAACATGATTTAGTACTTGGTGGCAAAACCCTTGTTGGCAATCAGAGGTCAGACGTTTCTTGTAGTTGGCCACCAGGTTTGCACACATCTCAGGATGGATTATGTCCCACTCCTCTTTGCAGATCTTCTCCAAGTCATTTAAGGTTTCGAGGCTGATGTTAGGCAACTTGAACATTCAGCTCCCTCCACAGATTTTCTATGGGATTAAGGTCTGGAGACTGGTTAGGCCACTCCAGGACCTTAATGTGCTTCTTCTTGAGCCACTCCTTTATTGCCTTGGCCGTGTGTTTTGGGTCATTGTCATGCTGGAATACCCATCCACGACCCATTTTCAATGCCCTGGCTGAGGGAAGGAGGTTCTCACCCAAGATTTGACGGTACATGGCCCCATCCATCGTCCATTTGATGCGGTGAAGTTGTCCTGTCCCCTTAGCAGAAAAACACCCCCAAAGCATAATGTTTCCACCTCCATGTTTGACGATGGGGATGGTGTTCTTGGGGTCATAGGCAGCATTCCTCCTCCTCCAAACACGGCGAGTTGAGTTGATGCCAAAGAGCTCCATTTTGGTCTCATCAGACCAATACACTTTCACCCAGTTGTCCTCTGAATCATTCAGATGTTCATTGGCAAACTTCAGATGGACATGTATATGTGCTTTCTTGAGCAGGGGGACCTCGCGGGCACTGCAGGATTTCAGTCCTTCACGGCGTAGTGTGTTACTAATTGTTTTCTTGGTGACTATGGTTCCAGCTGCCTTGAGATCATTGACAAGATCCTCCCGTGTAGTTCTGGGCTGATTCCTCACCGTTCTCATGATCATTGCAACTCCACGGAGTTGAGATCTTGCATGGAGCCCCAGGCAGAGGGAGATTGATCGTTCTTTTGTGTTTCTTCCATTTGCGAATAATCGCACCAACTGTTGTCACCTTCTCACCAAGCTGCTTTGCAATGGTCTTATAGCCCATTCCAGCCTTGTGTAAGTCTACAATCTTGTCCCTGACATCCTTGGAGAGCTCTTTGGTCTTGGCCATGGTGGAGAGTTTGGAATCTGATTGATCGATTGCTTCTGTGGACAGGTGTCTTTTATACAGGTTGGGTGATTTTATGTGAAAAATTATTTTATTAATATCACTAGCTGCAACAGAATACCACCATGGCAGGGTTTCCGTTAGGAGAATATGGCACCTGACATTTTGACCGGCTGCATTTAAAATCAGGGCGTCCACCCATAATGCTGAGAATGACAGATCACATTTAGATTATGGTAATTCATATTAACAGAACATGCAAGTCGAGGAAGCAGCGATGTGCAGTCCTTCTTACCTAATTCTGTTGCGCACTTTGAAGATGTTAGAATAACTGTTCAGGGCTTATATAAATACGATGCATGCCAGTTTCTCTTGGCAAAGAGAGATTGACTGCATCACTTATTTTTATAAGAAACATTGTGTTGAAAATCCCAAAATGTTTGCATAGTCAACTTACACAACGCTCTGACACACACACTTATCCCACCAGCCATGCCACCAGGGGTCTTTTCACAGTCCCAAAATCCAGACCAAATTCAAGAAAGCGTACAGAATGACTCTAACCTAAGTCTATGTAAACTTCCGACTTCAACAGTATATAGGTTTTCAAAATGCAGTCGTGGTGGGTGATACGCTGATGGAGCCTGTTTCCTCCAGCATCTTCACAAGTTCCTTTGCTGTTGTTCTGGGATTTGCACTTTGAGCATACCAAAGTACGTTCATCTCTAGGAGACAGAACGCGTCTCCTTCCTGAGCAGTATGACGGCTGCGTGGTCCCATGGTGTTTATACTTGTGTACTATTGTTTGTACAGATAAATGTGGTACCTTCAGACATTTGGAAATTGCTCCCAAGGATGAACCAGACTTGTGGAGGTCTACAAAAAAAAAAATCTGAGGTCTTGGCTGACTTCTTTTGATTTTCCCATGATGTCAAGCAAAGAGGCACTGAGTTTGAAGGTAGGCCTTGAAATACACCTCCAATTGACTCAAATTATGTAAATTAGCCTATCAGAAGCTTCTAAAGCCATGACATAATTTTCTGGAATTTTTCAAGCTGTTTAAAGGCACAGTCAACTTAGTGTATGTACATTTCTGACCGTCCTGCCAAAACTATAGTTTGATAACAAGAAATTTGTGGCGTGGTTGAAAAACTAGTTTTAATGACTCCAACCTAAGTGTATGTAAACCTCCGACTTCAAAATGTGTGCGTGTGTATATATAAAAATAAAGTGTGTGTGTGTGTATATATATATATATATATATATATATATATATATATATATATATATATATACACACACACACACACATATATATATACACATACATACATACATACATACATACATACATACACACACACATACTTTGTTTTTTATAATACCATCTTTGAGAACTAACAAAAAAAAAGCTATACAGTCAAGGAGAAGAGAAACTGGGCATTCTGGGCACATGCCCATTGATTTTTTGCAGAGGAACACAGCATTAGCCATTGCAAAATGCATAGAAATGCAGGAAATTAGCTTTAAAACTGCAAAATTGTCTCAGCTCCATGCAAAACTGTGTAGAATTTCTGGAAATTAGCTTCAAAACCTCAATGTTCTGAGCTCAATGGAAAAATGTGTAGATTTGCAGAAAATGTGCTTTATAACAGCAAACATCTATGCCGCCAATAGACTGTTAGTTTATATTTCCTCTCCCAATGAACTTTGTGGATGTCAAAACAATAACTGTCTACAAAAATCTCTTCACTTTAAAATGTTGATTACTTCTACTTGCCATTGTCATTCACCTGATAAGACATGGTTACATTTTTTTTCTGCTAACATATGATGAAGGTCCCTGGTTTGCCTGGCTGGGGGTCTCTGGGCAATAAAAGTTTGAAAACCCCTGGACTAAATCATTTAAAAACATTTTTATAATATGTATACTATAGAACTACATGTCTACTGAACTAATTATTAGGCCTAAATAGACATTGACAGCCTGGGTTGTTGGAAAACTGATGTCCTTACATAGCTTAACTTCTGTTGCTGCGGGGAATAACACACTCTGAATGAAGAGTAAACAGAGCGCTTTTTGCTTGACATTTTCTGTGTGAGGAAGTAAATGTTACATTAAGAGTAAAATTATCCAATTGCAGAAAGGTCAGCATAGTTCCAATCATAATCATATGCATGCATGAACTCGGGCTACAACTGGGAATGCTTCACATTTAAATGATATTTCTGTCTGGCTTAATGTTACCGCTCCAGCTCCACTTCATCAGTATTCAGTCTCCCTAGAGCTCCCACCCACCCACCACGCTTCTCAGTCAACCAACTCACCCACATCTGCTTTCCCCTAATAGTCCCAAAATCTTTGTTATACTGAATGCTGCTTATAAATAATGAAACAGGCATTAAGAAAAGTAAATATTCCCTTAGAAGGCAGCAGGCAGGCGATACAGTAAGTAAATATGCCGTGCGTAGAAAAACTGTTAAACCAGCCAGACTGGACAACACATTTCTAGCCTGAGGTTTCACCTGACTTCTCTCTATGCTTTTACAATACAAATGGCTTTCTACTTTTGTCTCTCTGAGAAGACAAAAAGCACAAAGCCTGGAGTAGTTCTGTCTTTATAGATGTCCCTGGGTGACCTAGTAATCCCAAGGCTCTTTCTTAATTGTCCTGATTCCTCAGATCCTCTCTCTTTGCCTCCTTAAAATGTACAGAAGATCCGAGGTTCCTTTGTCTAATCTTCTTCTCCAATGCATGTCGGGGAGGCAAAGAGAGAGGACGTGAGGAATCAAGGAAAGACAATTTAAAAAAATAGCCCTTGTTTCAGGGAAGCTGAAAAGGTCTTTGAAATAGTAAAGACAATTCAGCATCTGGGCAATTCCACAGTAGAGCTCAGTAGAGTAGAGTACAGTACAGCAGAGAGCATTCGAGTACAGCAAAGTACAGTAGTCAAGTAGAGTACCGTAAAGTACAGTACTATAGTGTACCTAACTCTAGTGTGCCCACTAGAGTATAGTTCAGTATTCTTTACTTTGTTGTAGCCAATTCAACTGCCAATTCAACTGCAGAAATTCCGTTAGCGGTTTCTTTATTTATTCCGTTACCAATCAAGTTATAATCACAATAATTCATAAACCAAATTGATATCAGTAAAAAAAAACACTGACTACTTAATAGATCTACCTTTATTTGTTACTTGTGAACTTCCATTATCCTCCCCTCCTAATGAGGGAGAGAAATTAGAAAATATCTTAAACATGTGGGTTTTTGATAACAGAATTTCAAGAAACAAGGCAATTTTTCTGAAACTTAAAGGCAGAAAAATGTATCCAAAACTAAATATAAAGTGTTGATATTTGTTGGTAAGGGGTGTTTCCTTCAATATGAGTGTTATATACAGTGCCTTGCGAAAGTATTCGGCCCCCTTGAACTTTGCGACCTTTTGCCACATTTCAGGCTTCAAACATAAAGATATAAAACTGTATTTTTTTGTGAAGAATCAACAACAAGTGGGACACAATTGTGAAGTGGAATGACATTTATTGGATATTTCAAACTTTTTTAACAAATCAAAAACTGAAAAATTGGGCATGCAAAATTATTCAGCCCCCTTAAGTTAATACTTTGTAGCGCCACCTTTTGCTGCGATTACATCTGTAACACGCTTGGGGTATGTCTCTATCAGTTTTGCACATCGAGAGACTGACATTTTTTCCCCTTCCTCCTTGCAAAACAGCTCGAGCTCAGTGAGGTTGGATGGAGAGCATTTGTGAACAGCAGTTTTCAGTTCTTTCCACAGATTCTCGATTGGATTCAGGTCTGGACTTTGACTTGGCCATTCTAACACCTGGATATGTTTATTTTTGAACCATTCCATTGTAGATTTTGCTTTATGTTTTGGATCATTGTCTTGTTGGAAGACAAATCTCCGTCCCAGTCTCAGGTCTTTTGCAGACTCCATCAGGTTTTCTTCCAGAATGGTCCTGTATTTGGCTCCATCCATCTTCCCATCAATTTTAACAATCTTCCCTGTCCCTGCTGAAGAAAAGCAGGCCCAAACCATGATGCTGCCACCACCATGTTTGACAGTGGGGATGGTGTGTTCAGGGTGATGAGCTGTGTTGCTTTTAGATCTCTGCAGTTCATCCAGAGTGATCATGGGCCTCTTGGCTGCATCTCTGATCAGTCTTCTCCTTGTATGAGCTGAATGTTTAGAGGGACGGCCAGGACTTGGTAGATTTGCAGTGGTCTGATACTCCTTCCATTTCAATATTATCGCTTGCACAGTGCTCCTTGGGATGTTTAAAGCTTGGGAAATCTTTTTGTATCCAAATCCGGCTTTAAACTTCTTCACAACAGTATCTCGGACCTGCCTGATGTGTTCCTTGTTCTTCATGATGCTCTCTGCGCTTTTAACGAACCTCTGAGACTATCACAGTGCAGGTGCATTTATACGGAGACTTGATTACACACAGGTGGATTGTATTTATCATCATTAGTCATTTAGGTCAACATTGGATCATTCAGAGATCCTCACTGAACTTCTGGAGAGAGTTTGCTGCACTGAAAGTAAAGGGGCTGAATAATTTTGCATGCCCAATTTTTCAGTTTTTGATTTGTAAAAAAAGTTTGAAATATCCAATAAATGTCGTTCCACTTCATGATTGTGTCCCACTTGTTGTTGATTCTTCACAAAAAAATACAGTTTTATATCTTTATGTTTGAAGCCTGAAATGTGGCAAAAGGTCGCAAAGTTCAAGGGGGCTGAATACTTTCGCAAGGCACTGTATATCTAATACCTTTAGACTATTCCTGGTAGAGGTTTTCCAAAAAAATACCCCTTTTCCATCTTTGCTTACTCCTACATTTTAAGATGGAAAATTGTAAAAAAATTAAAAATTAAAAAAAAAGTATATGTCCCTTAATTAATAAAAAAAGATTTGCCATACTCCTTTGAACTTCACATGGGTTCTTTTAGATGGAAATGACCATACTCTTTTTTTTTTTTACATAGTCACTAATCTCTCATCTATACATGATCAAACCTCTGACATTTGTAGTGATGGGAGCAGGAGACAGTAGTGTTTCCAAACTGCTCCTATATGGGTTTGGTTACAAAAGGGTGAGCAGTAGCAGCAGTAACCAAGGAGAATGTTGTTAAGCCTCTCTCTGATGACATCACAGCAGTAGCGACTGAGCTGAGGCTGAGCGTGCCAGGTCTCTCTATCAGGACTTGGCTGACAGGCCTTGCACAGCTCCCTAGTGTTTTGTATTGCCGTTTGCCTTGGAGATGATAAGCACCCTGATGATGGGGATGGGAGAAGCAGCAGCCTGGAGATTCTAATGCATTTTAATAAGGCTCCCGCTCCACGATAGGTAAACAGCGCTGTTAGTATCTTACTCTGGCATTTCTACCCACTGCCTGTCGCTGGCTTGTCCCTTCAGGATCACCTTGGAGATTCCCTCCCTGCTCTGCATCCTCATCCTTTTGAAGGACAACTTGCTCACCTCTCCGTTCTCACAAAGAACCACTTAATAGACCGCTCTTCTCAGCTAGTTTATTGCCTGTGTCCTCCAGGCTCATTTGAGGCGTCCCCGTTTGTCATTTTATTCCTGGCCCAATTGTGGCATGTCAGGTTGGATCAAGCCTCCTAGCGCTCATGTTAGCTAGAGCTACAGACCAACGCACAACATTAGCAGCTGTACCATACTCTCCCTCGCTTTCGCTCTGCTGGGGACACACTGTCATCCTGCCACTGTCACAAAAACCAAGATGCAGTTAAAGCCACCGTAGCCTGTAAGGTTTCCAATCATTTAAAATGCACCCCTTGAATTCTAAAAGAAAATCACTTATAAACCCCTTAATAGCCTAGATTATTTTCCTTAAAGTTGACAGTACTTGGTTTGTTTCCAGTCATTGTTGCCCCAGGGGGGCCCATGAGAAATGCTGGCTGATGCATCCATTCTGCAGGTTCAGGAGAAATGTCAGACAGAAGCGAGGACAGAACATCCTCTGGAAACATTGCAGCATAGCACATTATAATTCAGCAACATGACAGACTTCTAAAAGGACAGAAAATGAAATGCAATACTATGACATAGAAAAATAGAATAGGTATCTCATATATAGGCCTAAAAGGAAGTGTGCATTACACAGATATCCTAAAAAGCAGAAACTGTGTATTGTCAATAATACACCAACGAATTAGGCTACTTTCCTAATATTCAGATACACACTTCTCTCATCAACTCCCCCAGACTTCCACTTCATCTACCTCAACTACAGGCTGCCAGCTGAGCTCCCATTCACTATAGATGACCTTCCTAACAGAAGTACCGAGGCCATGAAAATTAGGCATTCATATTTAGGACAGGTTGGCTGTTTTCATGATATGTAGGCTATAGCAGCACCCACTCACCTGAGACCAAGAGCAACAGGTGAGAGAGGTCCATATTGCAGAAGTCATGATAGCCTACTTTTAAAAAATTAATAATTCATAGTTCATTCATTTTCTACTTTGCACATGCTTCCATTGCAAAACTACCATTCCAGTGTTTTACTTGCTATATTGTATTTACTTTGCCACCATGGCCTTTTTTGCCTTTACCTCCCTTCTCACCTCATTTGCTCACATCGTATATAGACTTGTTTATACTGTATTATTGACTATGTTTGTTTTACTCCATGTGTAACTCTGTGTCGTTGTATGTGTCGAAGTGCTTTGCTTTATCTTGGCCAGGTCGCAGTTGTAAATGAGAACTTGTTCTCAACTTGCCTACCTGGTTAAATAAAGGTGAAATAAATAAATAAAATAAAAATAGTGTTGGCTAGGCCTATTTGTGAAACTATTAATTTAATGTGTAATCAAACACGGGATTCAAGTAGGTCTGGACAGGAGTGATGTTTGTAGGATGTAGTCGTTTGTATGTGCTGTATTGTTTATAAGACATCAAATAAAATCTTGTAAAAAATGTATTAAAAAAAGGTCGATTCAAAAACGAAATATGAAAACCTCAAGAATGCTGTTTTTCAACTTTAGTTGGTGGGATTTTCATAAACGTCATCCTCAGTCAACATGGATTTGTCTGTATGCGATTTAGGAAATTCTTGAAAATGTAAGGGATTAATTACTTGGGTTTGTGATTACCCTGGTGTAGCTAAATCTATTCCAGGATTAATCAATCCCAGACCAGAAAATACTACCTGACCAAACTGTGTTAGCAGTTACCCTTTTATGTCATCCAGAATTGAGTTGAACACACAGAACCCTCATAATGACAGGACAAACGTGTTTACTTCAGTCTTGTTAAGGCCTAGACAAAACTGTGTTAATGAAGAATCGCGATTGATAACAATGTCAGGGTTCAGATTACAATAGTTATGATTAAACACGTATAGCCTTTGTAGGACTAAGCTTGACTGATATTCATGAAGACTTCATGGGCTGCTTAGAAACAGGTCCTGTTCATATTTGAAGCCATAGAATAATTTGTCCAAGCAAACCGCTAACGTTACATTCTTGCGTTAAAATAATGTGTTATGCCATGAGCAGAATACATTGATACACTGGCGTCAAGACAATTTGCCAATGACCGCATTGCTTTTGAATTCGAAACTTTGTCTTGAAACTAAGTTTTCAAACATCACATTGAAACCATGACATGCACCGATAAAACGTTTTTTTTTATTCTTACCGGGGAGTTTCGATTAAACTGAAAAGGTATTTTCTTCACTGTAGCTGAAACGTTTCAGCTAAGGCAGCATTACAAGCTCCAGAGCATACTCTCCGCAGAAACGTTCCAGAGGATTGACGTGATAGAACGAACCTCCTTAACGATATGCCTCGATGTAGGTGCAACAGTACGAAATATCAACGCATTCATTCATCAAGTTTAAGTTAAACAGTATTTTTTATGTTAGCTGTCAAAAAGGCGATTTCGATTCTACTTGCTATCCTGTCTCCACCCACTGCAAAGTCAAATCCCACATCCAAAACTCGCGAGATGTTATCGGCGCTTTCTCCACACTCCTTGATGTGACCATAATTACAATGTAAGAGGACATAAAATGTTTAAAATATATATATAATTCCACATAATGCAAGGTTCAGGAATTTGCACAACGATTTGATTGTATATTTTATGGAGACCAAAGTATGGAACATTTATAATTTTCTCTAGTATTATGTTTATCTTGCATAGACCACTAGTTACAATTCACTCATGTGCAAACTACTTTGTTTTTCAGGACAAGCTATATACACATATAACAAATTGCATAGAGAATGTTTATATTAGAAAACATTTCAACATACTGCATTGCTCTGCTCTCCTCACAGCTCCATATTTCCTTTGGCATTTCATTAATCACAGTTTGCACCCTACTGACAGGGGGTTAGGGGACATTACATTTGCATTAATCATGCTGAATCTCTAAATAAAACAGAGTGGCTGCGTTTATACTGACACCCACACCAAAAAAATATAAAATGCAACAATTTCAAAAATGTTACTGAGTTTTACAGTTCATATAAGGAAATCAATTGAATAAAATCAATTGAAATAAATTCATTTGGACCTAATCTATGGATTTCACATGACTGGGAATAAAGATATGCATCTGTTGGTCACAGATACCAGTGTGCCAGTGGCTATCAAAGGTGAGCATTTGCCCACTGAAGTCAGTTACGACGCCAAACTGCAGTCAGGTTAAGACCCTGGTGAGGATGATGACAGTTTGTGTAGAAATTATTTGGTTCTGCAAACCCACATTTCCATCAGCTGTCCGGGTGGCTGGTCTCAGACGATCCCACAGGTGAAGATGCCAGATGTGGAGGTCTTGTGCTGGCGTGGTTACACGTGGTCTGCGGTTGTGAGGTCGGTTGGACGTACTGACAAGGGGAGTGAAACAAATGCTCAAGTAGGACTGCTTTCCTACTGCCATATACATTGATCTCTGCCAGAAAAAGATAAATGAAAATAAAATGCAGAAACAAAACAAATCTGTAGTGGTGACATGATCAAATACAATGACATCCACAGATTTCACACATTCATCTCATATGTCAACATTGATTGCATTGGTCTCTCAAGCGAGGCCCTTCCCCCTGGGGATAAAGCTCCACACACGCCCCACCCCAGCTCCCAATCCAGGCATTGAAGATATTAATAAAATATCTGTTTGTCATCTGCCCACAGGTGGAACAGTAGGCTACTCTGGCGAATTTCAATGATGTGCTGTCTGTCCATCAAATCTTGTGGCATTGAATGATCATTGAGAAGCAAAATAACAGTTGTATGTTATTTTTGGTTAATACGCACATTGTTTTGCCCCAATGCAATGTGTAGACAAGGCTGCATGTTAGGCAATGTAGTGCTGCCAGAGCACACGTCAGCCAGGCCGAAACATATGACCCTTCATGGAAGGCCCCACCAGCATGATCTGAATTCACAACCCCTGGTTTACAAGACCAGTGCACTAACCATTGAGCCATGACTGAAGCCATAAAACTCAGTAACTCGCTATAAAAAATTTAACAATAAGTCTAAATGTTTTTCTGGGTGTTTGTGAGAGCTTGCATTGATAATGTTAAATGGTAACATGTTAACCTGATAGAAACTTAATTTCTGTGCTGGTTGTTCTATTGACATGAGACAAACTACTACAACAACATAATTCTTCACAAGGTATGTATACATGAGCAGAATTTAACACAAATCGGGATTGTACTGACCTGGATTAAAAAATGTGACCCTTTAGTCAAGGCCCCAGCGAGAATTGAACTCACGACCCCTGGTTTACAAGACCAGTGCTCTAACCACTGAGCTATGGAGCCTTACCTACTCACACCTTGAGACAACAGGTCATTTACATATCACAACAGATCTTGCCAATTCACAGACAGAAGGCCACACCTCATGCCACTCACTCTACCACACTCAGCTGTTAGTGCAGTCTGGCCCAACCAGCTAAACAGGCTGTTAGCATATGAAGCAAAGTCAACTACTCTAGGCTTGAGTGTCTGCTGGTTTTCAGTCTTTCCATTACATCATGATCTACATGAGATTTAGACCAGAGAAACATAATACACATTCTTACATGCCAACTGGACCTGTGCAATAAAATGCACTCACCTCATGTGGCACTGCCACGACTTGCCACTAGAGAGCAGCAACAGACCATAAAATGCATTGCCATTGACAGAACATCTCCGCATATTATCTATCGTCTGTTGCTGCACTCTAGTGGCGAGTACTAGCAGAGCCACAGAGAGTTTATTAGTCACATGAGCAGGGTTGCAGATATAAATGCAGGGTACAGTGAATATCTTAAGTCCTTACAGTGCAAGTCAAAGGGAAGTGAATGAAACAATAGCAACAATTAATAATTACATATTTACAACTGTAACATGATAAATGTCCATTGGGTGGGTGCAGGTTAAATGTAAGTTGAGATGGGGGGGGGGGGGTCCATAGGGGGAGCGTCAATGTATAAACTTAATCTCCACTACAAAAAGCATCTAGACATTATCTCCCATTTTTTTTTAGACTAGCATTTAGTTCTCAACAGCAGAGATTTGTATAAACCGGTCTGTCTCTCCGACCTTTCCAATATTGAATTTATCTTTTTATTTATTTAACCAGGTAGGCTAGTTGAGAACAAGTTCTCACCGTCTCCACCGTCCCATATAAAGTGAATGTGTCCGAACGAGACAGACAGCAAATTGAGCTGGATATCATACAGTAGCAACATGCTAAATATTTTTCAGTCGGCTGGCTAAATCAATACTTTGTTGCAAAAACTAAAATGGATGAGTGGAACATTTATTTTGATCTTCTGGCGGCATGACTATGGATGATTGGGAAAATCAGATGGCAATACTGCCCAGGCACGCAGATTTGGGGGATACTGCATTGAGAGAAAAGCCGCAACGAATAAAAACAGTTAAGAATACAAACTAGGCTGTGCGTTGCTTCGAGGGCTGGCTAACAGAGAAGAAAAAAGTTTACTTAAACTGTCACTAAGGAAGTTTAATTAGTTTCTCCGACAGTTTTATGGAAATTTAGGAAACGTGAAGGGGGAGCAGTACAGCATAAGTAGTTATCTGGCACTACCAGTTTCTAAATGACCCACCCATCGGTCACAGCTGGTGCCTTATGAAGGACACTAAATTTACCACCACGATTCATGCATTTATGGCCAACATCAAACAGCTAATTCAAGGAAAATATCACAAACAGCCACCCTCCCATCACTGATAAGGACATGGCCCAGCTCCAAAACTTCCAAGCTCTGAATCCCAGTACACCAAGGGGTCTGGTCCAGAAAGTGTGGTTTGACCTCCAGTTACATATTGGTCGAATAGGAAAAGAGGGGAACAGACAACTAAAGCCCAACTCATTCCTCGTAAAAAACAGACGAGAACAGTGTAAGGTATGTTGTTCATAGCCTGTTTGTGTTATTTCTAAGTTGCACTCGTAATTAGGCTACTACAATATTATAACAACGCATTCTCTCAGATACACCACTCTCGCATATAACGTCCAAGAGAGGATTCATGTTTGAGCAGCCAGGGAACCCACTATGCCCGGTGGCATGACTGGGGAAATATCTATCGAATTGCCTGGAGAATGCCCTTGCATTTGATCTCCACCCAAGGAGAGGAGTGTATCGGGGACTCGATCCGGTACACGTTAGAGCCGATGGGAGTCACAAATGTATTAACTCGCGGCCTCCTTGGTGTTGTTTAGTCTGGGTATCAGTGATTTACTGTCTAAATTGGTCTGGGTTTAGTTCAGCTGTCCTGTTGCACTTACCCAACATGACCACTAGAGGGTACCAAACATCCACAGGAGTGCCTGCTTTCTCCACACACCGCATGTCATCCTAATCTTCTCTATCATTCCAAGCACAAATAGTCCATTTTTACAGACTCTACCTACAGGACCAGACTAGCAGTCTCATTGACAGTTCATATCTGGAAGCACCCTGATACTCACAATTACTTAAAACACAAGTCAATCATCCGCTATACACACACAGCACTTTTGGAGGTACTATCTAAAAGATTCTAACAGTTGCCTTTTACCGAGCCGGAGAGCAGGCTGGGGGTTATGTAGAGTAGTGGGCTGTGCTGGGCCTGTGATTGGTGTCGTTAGACAAAAACCAGGCTTTTATATACCCCCCTCCCTTCCCCCATAACTCTATTTGCTAGGCTAGTAGAAACTAAACTTATCTTAAATCTTTATCTAGAGGCAGCTTTTACATAGAGCTATGACAGGTCAGGCTTAGTGTGTGTGTCTTGAACTCTTTCACATATGTAAACAGCAGAAACTCTTACCAACAAGAGGGTTATGAACTAAAGACATTTGTGCTACAATCAAGTCGCCATCTTTGATTTTTTTAAAGTCTTTTTTCACGTCCGCTTGTGCAGTACTCATGTTGTCCGCCAGATGGGGGTCCATCCACAGCAAATAAGACTTGGGGGTGCGCAGGGGACTGATAAACGCTGTTCCACCGAGCCAGAAAGGCAAGTCTGTTGACAACAGATGAACATTTTATTAATTTCACACGTTTGACAACACATTTCTACAATTTTGGATATGACAAAACATGGTCAAATACAACAATCATGTTTTCCCAGACGAATCTATATATTAGAAGACAAAGTTCAAAGTAGACAAACTGACTGACTCCAAAATGGAGGGGAGTGAAACAGTTTTCATATAAATAGGTTGCACTTTAAATTACAACAGCACTGAATAAAATGGTGGTAATTACATGTGGTAAGCAACAAGTTATAGCTAACTACTCACACAGAAGTGTAGCGAACGTGTGTAGCTAGTCTGAAGGTGCCCCAGTATCTGCGCGTTAGAGATGTCGACATGAATATCGATATCTCTAAAGTAGATACTTCGGCTGTCTGGTGGGAATGCATGGCCATAACGTAGTTAACTTTGACTTTTTCAACAGCAGTAGCTATAACATTAGGCCTTTTATTAAACCAGAGCAACTCAAGCTTACCTTTCGCAAGCAACTATAAAACTTTCAAGGTGTGATTCTGGTAGCTGCTAACTCGTATTTCTCGATAGATTACAATATCCTAAATGCGCTACCATCAGAATAGTTAAACGCCAGTCAACACTCGAGGCACCCCATCACCGCAAATTGTCTACATACACCTGGAGATGGTTGAAAGAAATAGAGCCTGCTCTGTATGCATACATTATGCAAATATCCATGTACACACTAGGCCTACACACAAAATAAAATGTGGCGGCTGTTACTCCATTTTTTAAGTAGGTGTTCTAGAGGCATGTTTCTAATATCAGTGCGCCATAGAAAATTCTATCTGCCATTTCCAGAGAGGCAACGTGCAAAAACAACGGTATTCCAACCACTCAGAGACTGACGTCAACGTTGAAGGATCATACCTGAAATATTGATGTCATCATGTGAACCAATTTTCAACATAGATGGAAAATATTGTAGAATGTGTTGACTTTGTAAATCTGAAAAACGCGTGATCAGCTAATGTTTACTATCAGAGAAAGCAACAAACTGGGCATATTTATCTACAGTTATTTATTCCATTCTAAACCCTATCCTGGCCTGCGTATATACACTACATTACCAAAAGTGTGTGGACACCAACTCGTGGAACATCTCATTACACAATTATGGGCATTAATATGGAGTTGGTCCTCCGTTTGCTGCTATAACAGCCTCCACTCTTCTGCAAAGGCTTTCCACTAGATGTTGGAACATTGCTGCGCTGACCTGCTTCTATTCAGCTACAAGAGCACTGATGTTGGGCGATTAGGCCCTCAGTCAAAGTTCCAATTCATCCCAAAGGTGTTTAATGGGGTTGAGGTCAGGGCTCTGTGCAGGCCAGTCAAGTTCTTCCACACCGACCTCGACAAACCATTTCTGTATGAATCACTTTGTGCATGAGGGCAATGTCATACTGAAACAGGAAAGGGCCTTCCCCAAACTGTTGCCACAAAGTTGGAACAGAATCGTCTAGAATGTCATTGGTCACTGCCAGATGGTGAAGTGTGGTTCATCATTCCAGAGAACGCATTTCCACTGCTCCAGAGTCCAATGGCGGAGAGCTCTACAAATCAAATCACATTTTATTAGTCACATATGCCAAATACAACAGGTTTAGTCCTTACAGTGAAATGCTTACTTACAAGCCCCTAACCAACAATGCAGTTTAAAAAAACACGGATAAGAATAAGAAATAAAAGTAACAAGTAATTAAAAAGCAGACGTAAAATAACAATAGCGAGGTCTCCTTTGGGTGGCGCAGTGGTTAAGGGCTCTCTACTCACCAGCGACTCCTGTGGCGGGCCGGGCGCAGTGCGCGCTAACCAAGGTTGCCAGGTTGGTGCGGCTGGCTTCCGGGTTGGATGCGCGCTGTGTTAAGAAGCAGTGCGGCTTGGTTGGGTTGTGTATCGGAGGAGGCATGACTTTCAACCTTCGTCTCTCCCGAGCCCGTACGGGAGTTGTAGCGATGAAACAAGATAGTAGCTACTAAAACAATTGGATAAAAAGGGGATAAAAAGGGGTAAAAATAAATAAATAAATAAATAATAATAAAATAACAATAGCGAGACTATATACAGGGGGGTACCGGTACAGAGTCAATGTGTTAGGGAACCGGTTAGTTGAGGTAATATGTACATGTAGGTAGAGTTATTAAAGTGATTACGCATAGATGATAAGAGAGTAGCAGCGGTGTAAAAGAGGGGGGGTAATGCAAATAGTCTGGGCAGCCATTTGGTTAGATGTTCAGGAGTCTTATGGCTTGGGGGTTAGAAGCTGTTTAGAAGCCTCTTGGACCTAGACTTGGCGGTCCGGTACCGCTTGCCTTGCAGAGAGAACAGTCTATGAACAGTCTATGACAGGGGTGTCAAAGTCAAATGGACGGAGGGCCAAATAAAAAAATCAGCTACAAGACGAGGGCCGGACTGTTCGAATGTTCATTGAAACATTTTTAAATGACGCATATAGTCTAGTGAACCTAATTGAACCTACTGAAAACCTAACAAATATATTACAATATGATCAGATAAATAAAGCAATATTTTCTTATGGCTCTGTCAGTAATCTTTAATTTTCAACAGACACAAAAGACAAATTTCCTTTATATAAATATCCCCATAACATGAACATTAAATGAAAGAAACCGGTATTCAAGGCACCATCAGTAGACTATATTTTCTATCAATGTTCGGGGTAAGGCTCTGAGCTGAAGAAATCTTCAGAATTGAGTGGAGGTGTTCAGCAGTAAGTCGACTTCTGTGTGATGTTTTGTTCAGGTTCATCAAAGAAAACAGTTGTTCACACAGGTATGTGCTGCCAAACATAGACAACGTTTGAGCAGCCTGGATGCGCAGCTGGGGCATTGTGCCGGGGAGGAAACGGGCGAACTCCGCAGCACCCACTGCCGCATATTTTGCCCTCAGTGCATCATTGCATTGGAGGTCAATCAACTCCATTTGGAGGTTTGGTGGTGAGCTTTCCACGTCAACAGCAAATGGGTTACCGAGCAGTTCCAACCTGCTTTTTTGTGCTTCAAAGTCAGCAAATCGGCGTCGAAAGTCAGCGGCAAGCATACCTATTTTATCAGCCAACTGTGTGCTCGGGAACGCACTGGTAGAGAGCTTCTCTTTCATGGTCTGGCAGCTGGGAAAGTGGCTCAAATTTTCTTTCCGCATCTGCGTCTCCCACAGAGTCAGTTTGGTTTTAAATGCCTTCACTGTACTGTACATATCAGAGATGACACGATCCCGACCCTGCAGCTGCAAGTTTATTGCATTCAGATGACTCGTAATGTCACACAGAAAAGCCATTTCACACAGAAACATTTCGTCTCGGAGTTGTGTTGTGTCTTTCCCTTTGCTGTCCAAGAACAGACAAATCTCCTCACGAAGCTCGAAACATCTTTGAAGCACCTTTCCCTGGCTTAGCCATCGCACCTCTGTGTGATAAGGCAAATCACCATGCTCCGTTTCTAACTCCGTCAGAAATGCCTTGAACTGGCGGTGATTCAAACCTTTGGCTCTGATAAAGTTAACTGTGCGCGTGATGATGCTCATTACATGCTCCATTTTCAAGGCTTTACCGCACAACGCTTCCTGGTGTATGATACAATGATAAGCTGTCAGCTCACCTGTCGCGTTTTCCTCTTGCATCTTTTCCCGTATCTTCGCCACCAGTCCGCTCCTGTGTCCACACATCGCAGGTGCTCCGTCGGTTGTCAAACCCACGAGTTTTTCCCAAGGCAGCTCCATCTCATTTACACATCTTGACACCTCTTCATACAAATCATGCCCCGTAGTTGTGCCATGCATAGGACGTAAAGCCAAAAACTCCTCTGTCACGCTTAGGTTGGAGTCCACTCCGCGGATGAAAATTGACAACTGGGCAATGTCAGAAATGTCGGTGCTCTCATCCACAGCCAAGGAATATGCAATAAAATCTTTTCCCTTTTTCACAAGCTGCTCTTTTAGATTGATGGACAACTGGTCTACTCTCTCGGCAATGGTGTTTCTGCTCAGACTCACATTTAAAAAGAGTTGCCTTTTTTCTGGGCAAACTTCGTCACAAACTTTAATCATGCAGTTTTTGATGAAATCCCCCTCCGTAAATGGCCGGGCTGATTTAGCGATCTCTTCTGCCAAAATAAAACTGGCCTTGACAGCAGCCTGGCCTTGTGATTTGGCTTTTTTGAACAGAGCCTGTCGAGATTTGAGGCCTCGTTTTAATTCCTCTGCCTTTTGTAGCCTTTGTTCCATGTCCATATTCTTGTTTTTGTCCGCGTGTTTCGTTTCATAATGTCGTCTCAGATTATACTCTTTCAGTACCGCCACACTTTCTCCACACAGAAGACACACAGGTTTTCCAGCTACCTTCGTGAACATATACTCCGACTCCCACCTTGTTTGAAACCCCCGGTTCTCAGTATCCACCTTCCGTTTTGCCATTTTTGATGGGTATCTGAAAGTTAATTTTACTGTGATGCTGACGACTGCTGTGCCAATAAATATTGAAATGAAGCAGCCTACTGCTCGGTGCGTCACCTTTGCATTGTGGGAAATGTAGTATTGGTGCGTGTAAAAGATCTGCGGGCTGCCGGCTTGCTGCGGGCCGGTTCTAATAATAAATCAAGATCATCCCAGGGGCCGTAAAAAACCTTCTTGCGGGCCGGATGTGGCCCGCGGGCCTTGACTCTGACATATGTGGTCTATGACTAGGGTGGCTGGAGTCTTTGGAGTCTTCTTCCTCTGACACCGCCTGGTATAGAGGTCCTGGATTGCAGGAAGCTTGGCCCCAGTGATGTACCGGGCTGTTCGCACTACCCTCTGTAATGCCTTGCGGTCGGAGGCCGAGCAGTTGCCATACCAGGCAGTCATGCAACCAATCAGGATGCTCTCGATGGTGCAGCTGTAGAACCTTTTTGAGGATCTGAGGACCCATGCTAAATCTTTTCAGTCTCCTGAGGGGGAATAGGTTTGGTCGTGCCCTCTTCACAACTTTCTTGGTGTGCTTGAACCATGTTAGTTTGTTGGTGATGTGGACACCAAGGAACTTGAAGCTCTCAACCTGCTCCACTGCAGCTCCGTCGATGAGAATGGGGGCGTGCTTGGTCCTCTTTTTCCTGGAGTTAATCTCCTTTGTTTTCATCAAATTGAAGGAAAGGTTGTTGTCCTGGCTTTCTCAGGCCTGTCCCCGAGAAAGCAGTATATCATTCACGTGGGGCTCATCAGACTCGTTATGGAATGAAAGTCCGTGGTGAGTAATCTCTGTCCAGATATCCAGAAGTTATTTTCGGTCATAAGACACATAAGATAGTGACAACATTATGTACAAAATAAGTAAAAAAATAAGTTACAAACAACGCAAATAAACAAACAAAAAAACACAATCGGTTTGGGACATGTAAAACGTCAGCCTTCTCCAGCGCCATCTCCAGCAGACGTTTGGCATTGCCCATGGTGATTTTAGGCTTGTGTGAGGCTGCTCGGCCATGGAAACCCATTTCATGAACCACACAACGAACAGTTATTGTGTTGATTTGCTTCCAGAGGCAGTTTGGAACTCGGTAGTGAGTGTTGCAACCGAGGACAGATATTTTTATGCGCTACGCACTTAAAAAGAGAGGGAGAGAGAGAGAGACACAGCTGCATGTGAGCTCTCACATTTTTCAACATGTTTTTTGAGAAGGAGTAACTCTGCAAGATCATGGTTGAACCATCTGGGTCAGATAGTTAAGACTCGGCCTCCTGGGTGGCGCAGTGGTTAAGGGCGCTGTACTGCAGCGCCAGCTGTGCCATCAGAGTCCCTGGGTTCTGTCGTAACCGGCCGCGAGGGAGGGATTGGTCGGTAGGGATCTCCTTGTCTCATCGCGCACCAGCGACTCCTGTGGCGGGCCGGGCGCAGTGCGCGCTAGTCAAGGTTGCCAGGTGCACGATGTAGCCTCCGACACATTGGTGCGGCTGGCTTCCGGGTTGGATGCGCGCTGTGTTAAGAAGCAGTACGGCTGGTTGGGTTGTGTATCGGAGGACGCATGACATTCAGCCTTCGTCTCTCCCGAGCCCGTACGGGAGTTGTAGCAATGAGACAAGATAGTAGCTACTACAACAATTGGATACCACGAAATTGGGGAGAAAAAGGGGTAAAATAAAAAATAATTAAAAAAACAGATAGTTAAGACTCATTCTTCTTTAAGGTTGCTGTCCCTATCATCGCCAAGCCTATCTCTGAACTTTTTAACCCGTCTCTCCTCTCTGGGGAGGTTCCCATTGCTTGGAAGGCAGCCACGGTTACTCCTTTATTTAAAGGGGGAGATCAAGCTGATCCTAACTGTTAAATGCTTATTTCTATTTTGCCCTGTTTATCAAAAGTGTTGGAAAAACTTGTCAATAATCAACAGCCTGGCTTTCTTGATGTCTATAGTATTCTCTCCGGTATGCAATCTGGTTTCCACTCAGGTTATGGATGTGTCACTGCAACCTTAAAGGTCTTCAATGATGTCACCATTGCCCTTGATTCTAAGCAATGTTGTGCTGCTATTTTTATTGACTTGGTCAAAGCATTTGATACGGTAGACCATTCCATTCTTGTGGGCCGGCTAAGGAGCATTGGTGTCTCTGAGGGGTCTTTGGCCTGGTTTGCTAACTACCTCTCTCAAAGAAGAGAAGTCAGAACATGTGCTGTCTCAGCCACTGCCTGTCATCAAGGGAGTACCCCAAGGCTCGATCCTAATCCCCACGCTCTTCTCAATTTACACCAACAACATAGTTCAGGCTGTAGGAAGCTCTCTCACCCCTTTGTATGCAGATGATACAGTCTTATACTCAGCTGGCCAATCCCCAGATTTGTGTTAAACGCTCTACAACAAAGCTTTCTTAGTATCCAACAAGCTTTCTCTGCCCTTAACCTTGTTCGGAACACCTCCAAAACAAACATCATAAGGTTTGGTAAGAAGAATGCCCCTCTCCCCACAGGTCTGATTACTACCTCTGAGGGTTTAGAGCTTGAGGTAGTCACCTCATACAAGTACTTGGGAGTATGGCTAGACGGTACACTGTCCTTCTCTCAGCGTCTAGATGTCCTTTACCATTCGGCCATCAGATTTGCCACCAATGCTCCTTATAGGACACATCACTGCACTCTATAATCCTCTGTAAACTGGTCATCTCTGTATACCCGTCGCAAGACACACTTGTTGATGCTTACTTATAAAACTCTTAGGCCTCACTCCCCCTTATCTGCAATATTTACTGGAGCCCTCATCCTCCACATACAACACCTGTTCTGCCAGTCACATTCTGTCAAAGGTCCCCAAAGCACACACATTCCTTGGCCACTCGTCTTTTCTATTCACTGCAGATAGTGACTGGAACGAGCTGCAACAAACACTCAAACTGGGCAGTTTTATCTACATCTCTTCATTCAAAGACTTAATCATGGAGACTCTTACTGACAGTTGTGGCTGCTTTGCGTGATTTATTGTTGTCTCTACCTTCTTGCCCTTTGTGCTGTTGTCTGTGCTCAATAATGTTTGTACCATGTTTTGTCCTGCTACCATGTTGTGCTGCTGCCATGTTGTGTTGCTACCATATTGTTGTCATGTTGTGTTGCTGCCATGCTATGCTGTTGTCTTAGGTCTCTCTTTATGTAGTGTTGCGTTGTCTCTCTTGTCGTGATGTGTGTTTTGTCCTATATATATATACACAGTTGAAGTCGGAAGTTTACATACACCTTAGCCAAATACTATACATTTAAACTCAGTATTTCACAATTCCTGACATTTAATCCTAGTAAATTTCCCTGTCTTAGGTCAATTAGGATCATCACTTTAATTTATGAATGAGAAATGTCAGAATAATAATAGCGAGAATGATTTATTTCAGCTTTGATTTTTTTCATCACATTCCCAGTGGGTCAGAAGTTTACATACACTCAATTAGTATTTGGAAGCATTGCTTTAAATTGTTTAACTTGGGGCAAAAGCTTCGGGTAGCCTTCCACAAGCTTCAAACAATACGTTGGGTGAATTTTGGCCCATTCCTCCTGCCAGAGTTGGTGTAACTGAGTCAGGTATGTAGGCCTCCTTGCTCGCACGCTTTCTAAATTATGCCCACAAATTTCTATGGGATTGAGGTCAGGGCTTTGTGATGGCCACTTTGTTGTCCTTAAGCCATTTTGCCACAACTTTGGAAGTATGCTTGGGGTATATGCATATAATATATGCATATTATTATTAGTATTGGATAGAAACCACTCTGAAGTTTCTACAACTGTTTGAATGATGTCTGTGAGTATAACAGAACTCATATGGCAGGCAAAAACCTGAGAAGAAATCCAAACAGGAAGTGGGAAATCTGAGGTTGGTCGATTTTCAACCCAGCCCCTATTGAATACACAGTGGGATATTGGTTATTTTGCACTTCCTAAGGCTTCCACTAGATGTCAACCGTCTTTAGAAATGAGGCTTCTACTGTGATGTGGAGCAGGATGAGAGCTCTTTGAGTCAGTGGTCTGGCAAAGAGCCAGGTCCTGGTCACGCGCATTTCACATGATAGCGACCTGCGTTCCATGGCTTTTCTACAGACAATGGAATTCTCCGGTTGGAACGTTATTTAAGATTTATGATAACAACATCCTTAAGATTGATTCTATACTTAGTTTGAAATGTTTCTAAGACCTGTAATATAACTTTTTAAAGTTTTCGTCCGACGTTCGGCTGGACCTGCACGAGCGTTTGGATTTGTGTACTAAACCCCCTAACAAAAGTAGCTACTTGGACATAAATAATCAACATTATCGAACAAATCAAGCATTTATTGTGGAACTGCGATTCCTGGGAGTGCATTCTGATGAAGATCATCAAAGGTAAGGGAATATTTATAATGTTATTTCTGATTTCTGTTGACTCCAAATGGCGGATAATTATTTTTTTCTTTCTGAGCTCCGGTCTCAGATTATTGCATGGTTTGCTTTTTCGGTAAAGTTTTTAAAAATCTGGCACAGCGGTTGCATTAAGGAGAGGTATATCTATATTTCCATATCTAACAATTGTATTTTCATCGACATTTATAATAAGTATTTCTGTAAAATGATGTGGCAATGTATACTGAGATTTTTTAAATATAAATATGAAATTTATCAAACAAAACATACATGTATTGTGTAACATGAAGTCCTATGAGTGTCATCTGATGAAGATTATCAAAGGTTAGTGATTCATTTTATCTCTATTTGTGCTTTTTGTGACTCCTCTCTGGCTGGAAAAATGGCTGTGTTTTTCTGTGAGTTGGTGGTGACCAAACATAATAGTTTGTGGTGCTTTCGCTGTAAAGCCTATTTGAAATTGGACACTGTGGTGGGATTAACAACAAGATTACCTTTAAAACGGTATAAAATATATGTATGTTTGAGGAATTTTAATTTTGAGATTTGTTGTTTTGAATTTGGCGCCCTGCACTTTCACTGGCTGTTGTCATATCGACCCCATTAACGAGATTGCAGCCCTAAGAAGTTTTAAACCAGGCACACATGACAATTGAAATGCATTCCATGTGACTTCCTCATTAACACTCTTTTGGTTACTGCATGATTCCATATGTGTTATTTCATAGCTTGGATGTCTACAATGTAGAAAATAGTCAAAATAAAGAATAACCTTTGAATGGGTAGGTGTGTCCAAACTTTGTTTGTTTGTTGTTTGTTTCTTGCTTTTATTATCATGGGATGTCATGGGATGGATGATTGGCTTAAACAATCTTTGAAAAAGTGCAAAAAAAGTATGAAAAATGTATGCACTCACTACTGTAAGTCGCTCTGGAGAAGAGCATTGCTAAATTACTGAAATGTCAAATGTAGAAATATATACAGTGGGGCAAAAAAGTATTTAGTCAGCCACCAATTGTGCAAGTTCTCCCACTTAAAAAGATGAGAGAGGCCTGTAATTTTCATCATAGGTACACTTCAACTATGACAGACAAAATGAGGAAAAAAAATCCTGAAAATCACATTGTAGGATGTTTAATGAATTTATTTGCAAATTATGGTGGAAAATAAGTATTTGGTCAATAACAAAAGTTTATCTCAATACTTTGTTAAATACCCTTTGTTGGCAATGACAGAGGTCAAACGTTTTCTGTAAGTCTTCACAAGGTTTTCACACACTGTTGCTGGTATTTTGGCCCATTCCTCCATGCAGATCTCCTCTAGAGCAGTGATGTTTTGGGGCTGTTGCTGGGCAACACAGACTTTCAACTCCCTCCAAAGATTTTCTATGGGGTTGAGATCTGGAGACTGGCTAGGCCACTCCAGGACCTTGAAATGCTTCTTACGAAGCCACTCCTTCATTGCCCGGGCGGTGTGTTTGGGATCATTGTCATGCTGAAAGACCCAGCCACGTTTCATCCTCAATGCCCTTGCTGATGAAAGGAGGTTTTCACTCAAAATCTCACGATGCATGGCCCCATTCATTCTTTCCTTTACACGGATCAGTCGTCCTGGTCCCTTTGCAGAAAAACAGCCCCAAAGCATGATGTTTCCACCCCCATGCTTCACAGTAGGTATGGTGTTCTTTGGATGCAACTCAGAATTGAGTTTTTACCAAAAAGTTATATTTTGGTTTCATCTGACCATATGACATTCTCCCAATCTTCTTCTGGATCATCCAAATGCTCTCTAGCAAACTTCAGACGGGCCTGGACATGTACTGGCTTAAGCAGGGGGACACATCTGGCACTGCAGGATTTGAGTCCCTGGCGGCGTAGTGTGTTACTGATGGTAGGCTTTGTTACTTTGGTCCCAGCTCTCTGCAGGTCATTCACTAGGTCCCCCCGTGCGGTTCTGGGATTTTTTTCTCACCGTCCTTGTGATCATTTTGACCCCACGGTGTGAGATCTTGCGTGGAGCCCCAGATCGAGGGAGATTATCAGTGGTCTTGTATGTCTTCAATTTCCTAATATTTGCTCCCACAGTTGATTTCTTCAAACCAAGCTGCTTACCTATTGCAGATTCAGTCTTCCCAGCCTGGTGCAGGTCTACAATTTTGTTTCTGGTGTCCTTTGACAGCTCTTTGGTCTTGGCCATAGTGGAGTTTGGAGTGTGACTGTTTGAGGTTGTGGCCAGGTGTCTTTTATACTGATAACAAGTTCAAACAGGTGCCATTAATACAGGTAACGAGTGGAGGACAGAGGAGCCTCTTAAAGAAGAAGTTACAGGTCTGTGAGAGACAGAAATCTTGCTTGTTTGTATGTGACCAAATACTTATTTTCCACCATAATTTGCAAATAAATTCATTAAAAATCCTACAATGTGATTTTCTGGATTTGTTTTCTCATTTTGTCTGTCATAGTTGACGTGTACCTGTGATGACAATTACAGGCCTCTCTCATCTTTTTAAGTGGGAGAACTTGCACAATTGGTGGCTGACTAAATACTTTTTTGCCCCACTGTATATAAATCTTCCCAAAGGGGTGTTTTAACATAGTAATTGTTTTACATTTCTGACTCATCAACAGATTTTATATTTGTAAATGTGGCTTATAGGAAATCTCACATGAAAGGATAACATTTATTTTTAGAGGTTTTGCAATTTGATGGAAAATAGTGAGACGTTTTACAGTTTTGAGACTATGAAATGTGTTTCAAAACATTTACTAAATTTCAATTGAGAGACTTAACGAACACTTCTTAATGGGCTGTTAACTGTGTATTCAGTGGTGGAAAAAATACCGTATTGTCATACTTCAGTGCAAGTAAAGATACCTCAATAGAAAATGACTCAAGTAAAAGTGAATGTCACCCAGTAAAATAGTACTAGAGTAAAAGTAAAAAAGTATTTGGTTTTAAATATACTTAAGAATCAAAAGTAAAAGTATAAATCATTTCAAATTTCTTATATTAAGCAAACCAGACGGCTTTATTTTTTGTTTTTTAAATTTACGGATCTCCAACAGTCAGACATAATTTACAAACAAAGCATGTGTGTTTAATGTGTCCGCCAAACCAGAGGCAGTAGGGATGACCGGGGATGTTTTCTTGATAAATGCATGTATTGGACCATTTGCCTGTCCTGCTAAGCATTCAAAAATGTAACGAGTTCTTTTGGGTGTCATGGAAAATGTATGGAGTAAAAAATACATTATTTTCTTTATGAATGTAGTGAAGTAAAAGCAAACGTTGTCAAAAATATAAATAGTAAAGTACAGATACCCCAAAAATCTACTTAAGTAGTACTTTAAAGTATTTTTACTTTTAAGTACTTTTGTGCTGGCGTCCTGTTAGAAGATAACAGATGATTTTATTACAGTGGTTAAGATGGATTTTCAGTGTGTTCCATGATGTTTATTGCTCCCTAGTGGAGCTTTCTGGTACTTAGAAAGACTGTACGGAAACAGGAAGTAGAGTAGTCGTTCTGCACGCAGAGAAGCAGCTAGAAACAACGCTACGGTGCTGGTCTTTCAGTGCAGTTATTTCTTGTCACGCTTCAGCCTCGGAAAATATTTGTTTGTAAGTTAGATTCAAGCATATTGCTAGTGATGATAATCTTGTTATTGATATAATTGCTTACTTATAAATGTTGGTTGCATTTACTCACACAAATGGCATTTCCTTTCATGTATGACGTCAGCTGTATTACTTTGCTCGTGCGTCATGTAAACGAATTGTAAAACATACAATACTGTAGTTTTGTTACTTTTTCTAGTGTAATATGCTTTGTTATTGTACAGAGGTGGTTGCACATTATTAGAGTAATAAAGGAGTTAGACAATTACCATATGAGTAACAATTAGCGATATGGTTTGGCATCATGCCAGATGCATGGTACTTTGGCACGTGCTTTGTATTTATGCAACTGTGAATTGAATACTAAAGTATATTCTTTTCCGTATTTTGCAGTTTTACAACATAAACGTTTTCAATATATTAATTCAAGAAAAGTTACGCCTTGGGAGTTTTATTGAAGACTTGGTTGTTAACTATCTGTCTAATTTTGCATGGGAACGCAATTCAAGGGCAAAATAACTTTACACCACTGTGTGTATCTAATTCTATGGGTTCTGCGCATAAACATCAAGACCAGGTTCTGCAATAAAAAAAAAGACAATCTAAAGTGCCTTGAAACAAGTGGACCAATCGCAGCTTCGTCCGACAATCATGTGACACTGGTAGCTTTGAGGTCATTTTCTTGCGACTATAGCTGACAGCTCCATGTGAATGTCGCCTTCGTCTTCTACCACTAGCTTTCTATCTTATTTATCAAGGTAAGAACAGTCCTTTAAAGATATAAATGGCAACTACATGTATTTATATGTCTACCTAAGACCTGTCACAGGTGCAGTTGTGAATGCAGAGAATGTTTCCAGTTTGAGTTTCATAATTGTAATCGCTAGAACGGCAGAAACCCTAGTCGGCAAGGTCAGAATACGCTTGATGGCAGCTCAGCTTTTGAGACTGAAATGTTGCTAGTGACGTTAATTCAGCTCAGTCCACTATGACTACTTGCCACAACCATGTCTATTCATTGATTTCCTGCAAATATTTTGTTTTTAGTAGTACAGGCTACACGATTGTTGACACAATGTTATGTTACACAACACAATCCCCACGTTACTGTTACTAATTGCTAAAGCGTCTCAAGATAGCTAGGGTAAGCTTGTTGACAGCAGTCCATGACCGGCAGACTACGGAGAATAAGAACATATAGTCCTTATCATAAAGTTGCACATGAAGAGGTTAGTTGGGCATAGCAACATGTGATTGTAGGTTCAGGAACAACAAAAAAAAGAATGAGAACCACTGAGTGATATTCACTCTCTTGAATTAACTCTCTCTCTCTTTCTCTCTATTGCTCGCTCTCAGGTGTTGGCATGGTGACTGTGGCTGCTGTGTTGTGAATACGTGTCTCGCTTCTCTCTGGCCTTGTGCTGCTCTCTCTGGTCTCGTGCTGCTCTCTGTTTCTCCATGACCAGCCGTCTGCTGGGCCGATGTGCCCGTCTCCTCCCCAGGCCCCCCCAGGCCTCAGCCGCCGCTGCCCTCCTGCCAACCCCTGCAGCTGGGCCAGCAGAGCCACAATGGGCCCAGGCCTGGCGGCAGCCTGTGTTAAGGGGGCTATGTGAGGGCAGGAGTTTGGTCAATGAGGAGTATCCCATCGAGCCCAAACGCACCCAGCTGGATGAGCTCTTAGAGAGGGCCCAATCTCCACAGGATGTCCTGCAGGCATGGGCGGCACAAGGAGGAAAGGCCAATCAGGCAGCTAAGGCTCTGGTTCAGCTTGTCAGATTGGCTGGGAGAGAGAAAGGTGGGGCTAAAATGGACCAATTTGAGCTGCTGAATGATCCTAGACTGCTAGACATACTGGACACGGTTACTGCACAGGTAGGAGAGGGTGTTGTAAGAAGGGTCAGGGGATAGGTAGGATGAGGAAAGGTGAGGGTAGATAAGTGGAGGGTTGAGAGGGGATGAAGATGGGTAAGGAGTGATGAAAGCAAGAGACATGGGGCAGGTTACAGTTAAGGCAGAAGGCAGCTCTAAATATTCATTAAACCTTTCGGTGCTCTCTGAGTTTCTTTGCGTGTGTGTAAATTGACTGTGTGTGGGTGTATCTCTTCCCCCAGGTAGCGTCGGTCTGGAATGGTACGCTGGTCTCTCTGCTGCGCTCCCTCTCTGCTCTGGGTGTTCCTCCTACAGCTGCAGTACAACGCTCCATCCAGACAGAGGTGCTGTGGCGTGTACGCAGGCTCTCCTACAAACAGCTGGCTTTCTTGGCAGACTGGGGAGCAGGGCGTAAGGGTCAGATGGAGGTGTCGCTGGTGAGTGCAGCGCTAAAACAGCTGGAGCTCCGCTGGACTGAGATCGCTGACTCTAGAACAGTCAGTACCCTGATGGCTAGGGCTGGACACCTCAGTCCTGCACTGATGGACAGACTGGAGGATAAGGTAACAAGCACCTATACTACTACCACCACACTACACACACTAAGTTATCAAAAATGTATTTGGACAGTGAATAAAAATACATTTAAATTGTCGCTATACTCCAGCATTTTAGATTTGAGACAGAATGTTTCAGATTAGGCGACAGGAAAGAATGTTAGCTTTTATTTTAGGGTATTTTCATACATATCTATTTTACTGTTTAGAAATGCACCTTATGTATCTAGTCCCTCTAATTTAAAAAGTCATAAGTATTTGGACAAATTGACTTAGTACTAAACTTGACTAGTTTAATAAACTATTTGTCACCATATTCCTTGCACGCAATGATTAGGGATGGGCATTTGCCATTTTTTGACTGTTCAAATACCCTATATTTATTTTGTGAGTACTCAAAGGAATTTTAAAATATATATTTTTAGAACACACGAACCGCACTGGAAACAAATGTGCGCATTTATCTATAGGCCTATGCCAACAGTGCTCGACAACGCCAAATGTATCATAACCATTACAGATAACACATCCTAATTGCTAAATTGCCCCATATACACAGTATTCAGTCAATAAAAAAGCAAGTGCCATTTAAGATTAATTTATTGAAACCTTAATATCAACTGGTAATATTATATCGTGGAACATGATCTTCAGAATGGCAGTAACCTCATCAGTGACGCTTGCTTGTAGAAACATATGGCTGTGCAATGGCATAGGCTTGCTTGTTAATTTAGCAGACAAGACACTCTTATTTCCCGAGCCCTTATCACAGTCAAGACACCTATGTTATAGTAAAAAAAACATGATGTAATATAACAATAAAATTGAACAAAGTATTCAGACCCCTTTTTCCACATTTTGTTACTTTACTGCTTTATTCTAAAATGTATTACATTGTTTTCCCCCCTCATCAATCTACACACAATAACAAAGCAAAAACAGATTTAGACATTTTTGATAATTAATAAAAAATAAACTGAAATATCAAATAAAATGTTATTTGTCATATGTGCCGAATACAACATGTATAGGTAGACCTTACCGTGAAATGCTTACTTACAAGCCCTTAATATCACATTTACATTGGTATTCAGACACTTAGCACTTTGTTTAAGCACCATTGGCAGCGATTACAGCCTCGATTCTTCTTGGGTATGACGCTACAAGCTTGGCACGTGTATTTGGGGAGTTTCTCCGATTCTTCTCTGCAGATCCTGTCAAGCTCTGTCAAGTTGGATGGGGAGCATTGCTGCACAGCTATTTTCAGGTCTCCAGAGATGTTCAATTGGGTTCATGTCCGGTTTCTGGCTGGGCCACTCAAGGACATTCAGAGAATTATCCCGAAGCCACTCCTGCGTTGTCTTGGCTGTGTGCTTAGGGTCGTTGTCCTGTTGGAATGTGAACCTTTGCCCCAGTCTGAGGTCCTCAGGAGCAGGTTTTCATTAAGGATCTCTCTGTACTTTGCTCCGTTCATCTTTGCCTAGATCCTGACTAGTCTGCTTATCCCTGCCGCAGAAAAACATCACCACATCGTGATGCTGCCACAACCATGCTTCACCAGACGGGATGCTTGGCATTCAGGTGAAAGAGTTTCATCAATATTTTTTCTCATGGTCTGAGAGTCTTTAGGTGCCTTTTGGCAACTCTAAGTGGGCTGTCATGTGCCTTCTACTGAGGAGTGGTTTCTGTCTACCATAAAGGCCTGATTGGTGGAGTGCAGCACAGATGGTTGTCCTTCTGGAAGGTTCTCCCATCTCCACAGAGGACGTCTGGGGCTCTGTCAGAGTGACCATTGGGTTCTTGGTCACCTCCCTGATCAAGGCCCTCATTCCCTCGATTGCTCAGTTTGGCCGGGCAGCCATCTCTAGGAAGTGTCTTGGTGGTTCCAAACTTCTTCCATTTAAGAATGATAGAGGCCACTGTGTTCTTGGAGACCTTCAATGCTGCAGACATTTTTTGGTACCCTTCTCCAGATCTGTGCCTCGACACAATCCTGTCTCGGAGCTCTATGGACAATTCCTTAGACCTCATGGCTTGTTTTTTGCTCTGACATGCACTGTCAACTGTGGGACCTTATATAGACAGGTGTGTGCCTTTCCAAATCATGTCCAATGAATTGAATTTACCACAGGTGGACTCGAATCAAGTTGTAGAAACATCTCAAGGATGCACCTGAGCTCATTTTCGAGTCTTAGCAAAGGGACTGAATAATTATTTACATAAGATATCTGTTTTTTTATTTTTGATACATTTGCAAAATGCCTATCGTTTTTCGCTTTGTCATTATGGTGTGTGTGTACATGCATGCATACATACATACATACAGTTGAAGTCGGAAGTTTACATACACTTAGGTTGGAGTCATTAAAACTTGTTTTTTAACCATTCCAATTTCTTGTTAACAAGTCGGTTGGGACATCTAGTTTGTGCATGACATAAGCAATTTTTACAACAATTGTTTATAGACAGATTATTTCATTGTATCACAATTCCAGCGGGTCAGAAGTTTACATACACTAAGTTGACAGTGCCTTTAAACCTCTTGGAAAATTCCAGAAAATGATGTCATGGCTTTAGAAGCTTCTCATAGGCTAATTGACATAATTTGAGTCAATTGGAGGTGTACCTGTGGATGTATTTCAAGGCCTACTTGTGTCATGCACAAAGTAGATGTCCTAACCGACTTTGCCAAAACTATAGTTTGTTAACGAGAAATGTGTGGACTGGTTGAAAAACAAGTTTTAATGACTCCAACCTAAGTGTATGTAAACTTCCGACTTCAACTGTACATGTATAGCGGAGTGGAACTGTAATTGCCACCATCAACAAATCTGTCTCAACCCAACACTCCTTTTCTTTTGATTTTCCTTTTCTTTTCTCTGTCTCCCCCCTCTCTCTGTTCCCACCCCAGGCGTTAGAGCTAGCTGAAGGGTTTGGGGCGGAGGATATCCGCAGGGTGTCTGTGTCTCTGGCGTCTCAGGGACGCCGTTCAGTGCCTCTGCTCAGAGCTCTGTCCTACTACCTCCTACAGAAACCCTCAACAGACCTTTCCACACCGCTACTGTTGGACCTCGCCTACGCATATGGTACACACACTTGACTAAAATATTTAACTTGTTGTGTATATTAAATTTGTTTTATTTAGAATTTATTATTTCATTTAATCTCCATATAGGTGCTGCCTATGCTGTCTGCCAAAATCAATAATGTTTAGTTATTCAAAGTAGATAAGGTATACTGTTTTTTTTTTTCTAGAGAAAATGTGCGCATTGAGCTCAAAGAAAAAAACTGAACAAAATGGAATTCAAATAATTTAATCACTGTAGGTCAATAAGTTGTTTAAAAACCGAACAATAACCGAAGTGTCTGTTAATTGCTCAGCAATAATATATATATATATATACACACACATAAACTGGAGATGTAAAAGGATGTGCCACAGGGTTGAATGCTGGTACCATTGTTATTCTCCATCTTTGTTAACAATACACCTAACAACAAACTACCTGCGGTCAACTGATATTTCAGCTGGGAATTTTTCTTTATTCCAACAGATTTATAGGGGCAGTGCAGTTAATGTGATCTCCCCCCCCCCCCCCCCCCCCTGAGGTCGAAATAGCACACTGTAATTGTGATAATGATGATATGCCCTTTTTGTGTAAGAGCTGTTTGAAAAAAATGCCTGTGCCTTCAATTATAGGTGCGTGCGCAAAAAAAGCCTCCTGTATTTCCGTCTTCACGTGAATTATGGGGATTTGGGCCTGGTCTCGGGGAAGCTGTTGGACTCATTAAAGGAAAAATCTTTGTCCAGTTTAAGGAGAGTAATTGCTGTTCTGCTGTCCATAAGCTCTTTTTGGTCATAAGAGATGGTAGCAGCAACTTTATGTAAAAAATAAGTTACTAACAATGCAATAAAACCAACAAAATAGCACAGTTCGTTAGGAGCCCGAAAAATGGCAGCCATCCCCTCCGGAACCATTATATAAGTGTTCAATGATTTATTTATTTATTTATATATATATATATATATATATATATATATATAGGGGGATGCCTGCCATTTTACGGGCTCCTAACCAACTGCTATTTTGTTAGTTTTATTGCATTTATTGCACACATTTTCATTCATATATATATATATATATATATATATATATATATATATATATATATATATATATATATATGAATGAAAACGTGTATATGTTGCTTGCCTGTGACGGTTTTATAAATACCAATCATTTGAGGTGCATTCAAATGCTAGAATCTCCAAGTATGCCAGAATTGAGTAAGAAATGTTTGCGCGGTTGATGAATGAGGCCTCTGGAATTTCAGCCTGTTCAGGTGGGATGGAACATTTGGCCCACATCATGATCTTAATATAATAGACCAATGACTGTTCATTTGGGTAAGTGGTGGACTCTAGACCATCCTATCAGCCAATCAGGGCTGTGTATGTAAATATCTTAAATGTCCACACAATCAGACATCATTTCAGGGGCCAAAGGAGGTTTAGGGAAATAAATTACAAAAAATATTCTCTGTAATTGAACACAGTGATTTATTAGACATACTGTGATCATTTCAAAATAAAATTACAAAGACTGCATGGGGGCTTTAAATTCTCTCTCGCTCTCTCTCTATTTTTCTTTCTTTCTTTCAGGGAAGTTGAATTTCCACCATTCCCAGGTCTTCCAGCGATTGGCAGCCGAGTTGTTACCCAGAATGCCAGATATTAGTTCTGCCGATGTCACTCGCTGCGCCAAATCACTAGCCTTCCTCAAGTGGCTCCATCTCCCATTGTTTGAGGCATTCGCTGAGGTCCGCACACACTCAGACACTTCTAAACACATCTTCAACTGGTTGGATCATCCCCTAGCCCTCTTGAGTAACAAATATTGCTTTAACTCATCCTCTTATTTTCTTCCTTTGATTTAAAAAAAAACTATTCAGCACTACAGCGTGAACAGTCAGAAGTACAGCACACTGCAGCTTTGTAACCTGCTCATGTCACTGGCCAGGCTCAACTTCCAGCCCAGCAAGGGGGAGGAGTTCTACAAGAAGGTAAACAATGAGAGTAGCAATTTGTTTCTTTATTTACCTTATGCTGTTTATTTAAATTTTGTTTAACCTTTATTTAACTAGTCAGGTAAGTCAGTTAAGAACAAATTCTTATTTAAGGACTGCCTACCCCGGCCAGACCCGGACGGCGCTGGGCCAATTGTCTGGGACTCCCAATCACGGCCGGATGTGATGCAGCCTGGATACTCTTGGATAAATATTGTGTAGAACGACTGGGTTCTCAGTCATGTAGATTCATGTCAGTGCTGCACATGACAGTTCTATCAACTTTGGTTGATGAGGGGAAGAGGCATTTGGCTAGAGTACCTTCCCAGAATGTAGTCCGTGTTTGTCAACTGTCTCCTCCTGTGTGTATGTAGGTCCACTCTGCCCTGGAGGGTGTTCTCCCTAGCCTGGAGGCGTTCCTGCAGATAGACGTGGTGTGGTCTCTGTGTGTGTTACAGCAGGCCAAGCCCCAGCACATCACAGCCCTCAACCAACACACACATGTTGCCAAACTCTCAGGTAAACACACACTCTAGTACTGGTCCACCCCAGGAGATGACAGCAGAGGACCGATCCACTGATGTTCATGTGGTCTGTGCTCATAGCCCTGTGCATTCTCAGCTGTACAGACTTGGGTGATTCTGCTGATTTGATGTTGCGTTGCTATATTGTTGTTTCACAGAAGGCAGTCTGTCTCGAGTGGAGAACTATCGCCTGAAGCTCCTCCACATCATTGCTACCCTCCAGTTAGAACACCCAGAGTCTCTGTCCTCCACCCTGCCTACAGAGGCCATGTTGATTCCCTCCACCCTGGGCCGGGACTCCCCCCTCTCCCCTCTACAGACTGGGCTGAAGGGGGCCCTGGATAATCTGGTGGGGGGGAAAGCAGAGGCCCTACGTACCGGGGTCAACACTATATACGGCTGGACCATAGGTGAATACACGCGCACACACAAACACTGTAAGGCTGAAACAACAGGTGATTGACTTGTTGTGTCCTATCAGATGGAGAGCTGGTGGTGGACAGTGAAAATAAGCCAATGGACCTGGTGACCCTGACAGCCCCTCACCTGCCTGGAGGAGGTGGAACCAATCCCCTACCTGAGGGTGCATGCAGGTGAGGGAAGAAGGGGGTGTGTGTGTGTGTGTGTGTGCATGTGTTCTGACAGTCCTCCTCTTTGCAGGTTAGCGTTCTTGACCTGGGAGTTTCCTAACTATGGCTCCAGGAGTAAAGATCTGCTGGGACGATTCACCATGATGAGACGGCATCTCAAACTGGCTGGCTTTATCCTTGTAGAGGTATGGAGGGATGATGAGGAGAGAGGGAGTGATGCAGGTGGACTGAAAGAGACGTTCTGGCAGTCATTATAACAGTAACTGTCTATCGCATACACACAAACCCTAACCACAGCATACTCTCCAGCCCAGGCCAGACACTCTTGGGTGTAATCACCAGAACAAGCCTCTTTCCTGGGGGAGATCAGGTAGACTGGGATGGACACAGCATTACTGCATTACACTGCTTGAAGCTCATAGCCTCAAAGTAACACACGCACAGTACAGCAGTCTTCTGAAGTTAAAAGGGAATTGACTTCCATTCACTGTAGATGTCTAGGTGTGATTCATAGCACATCCCCTTAGCATGTGCATCAGAGTTGTTACATAGGGAATGGGCTGTGTGAGATATGCTCGTCTCAGTGTTTCCATTTCAGCAAATTAACTCATCACCCTGACAAAGTAAAATGGTTCTTTATCCTTCTCTGATTAACAGACTATGAGAACGACAAGGTCTTTGTGTGGCTAATAGGGTTGTCAGTATAACACAAATCTCTTTTCCATGGCAAAAAGAAAACACAAAACCAACTATACTCTATTGTCCTTTTTAAAAACTGCTGTATAAGCTGAGTATACAAAACATTAAGGACACCTTCTTCATATTGAGTTGCACCCTCCCCTTTTGCCCTCAGAACAGCCTCAAATCGTCAGGGCATGGACTCGACAAGGTGTCAAAAGTGTTCCACAGGGATGCTGGCCAAGGTTGACTCTAATGCTTCCCACAGTTGTCAAGTTGGCTGGATGTCCTTTGGGTGGTGGACCATTCTTGATACACACGGGAAACTGTTGTGTGAAAAACCCAGCAGCGTTGCAGTTCTTGACACAGAAACCGGTGCAACTGGCACTGAAATGTTTTCTCTTGCCCATTTACCCTTTGAATGGCACACGTACAGGGCATTCTGAAAGTATTCAGACCCCTGGACTTTTTCCACATTTTGTTATGTTACAGCTTTATTCTAAAATGGATTAAAATGTTTTTACCTCATCAATCTACACACAATACCCCATAATAACAAAGCAAAAATAGATTTTTAGAAATTGTTGCTAATTTATAAAAAATAAACTGAAATATCACATTTACATAAGTATTCAGACACTGTACTCGGTACTTTGTTGAAGTACCTTTGGTAGTGATTAGAGCCTCGAGGTTTGGGTATGACGCTACAAGTTTGGCACGTGTATTTGGGGAGTTTCTCCGATTCTTCTCTGCAGATTCTCTCAAGCTCTGTCAGGTTGGATGGGGGAACGTCGCTGCACAGCTATTTTCAGGTGTCTCCATAGATGTTAGATCGGGTTCAAGTCCAGGCTATGGCTGGGCCACATAAGGACATTCAGAGACTTGTCCCAAAACTACTCCTGCTTTGTCTTGGCTGTGTACTTAGGGTCAGTGTCCGGTTGGAAGATTAACTTTCTCCCCAGTCTGAGGTCCTGAGCGTTCTGGAGCAGATTTTTATCATGGATCTCTCTCTGTACTTTGCGTTAAACTTTCCTGGGATCCTGACTAGTGTCCCAGGGATGGTGCCAAGTTTCCTCCAGACGTGACATTTGGAATTCAGGCCATTGAGTTCCATCTTGGTTTCATCAGACCAGAGAATCATGTTTCTCATGGTCTGATCGTCCGTTAGGTGCCTTTTGGCAAACTCCAAGCGTGCTGTCATGTCCATTTTTACTAAGGAGTGGCTTCCATCTGGCCACTCTACCATAAAGGCCTGATTGGTGGAGTGCTGCAGAGATGGTTGTCCTTCTGGAAGGTTCTCCCATCTCCACAGAGGAACTCTGGAGCTCTGTCAGAGTAACCATCTGGTTCTTGGTCACCTGCCTGAACAAGGCCCTTCTCCCCCAATTGCTCAGTTTGGTCAGGTGGCCAGCTTTAGGAAGAGTCTCTTGGTGGTTACAAACCTCTTCCATTCAAGAATGATGGAAGCCACTGTTTACTTGGGAACCTTCAATGCTACAGATGTTTTTTTTTGGTACCCTTCCCCAGATCTGTGCCTCAACACAATCCTGTCTCGGAGCTCTACGGATAAGACTAATTTCTATCAGCGTGTTAAATGTGCAACAAGAGGAAAAAAACTGTAGACCACCTTTACTTCACACACAGAGACGTGTACAAAGCCCTCCCTCGCCCTCCATTTGGCAAAACTGACAATAACTCTATCCTCCTGATTCCTGCTTACATGCAAAAATTAAAGCAGGAAGCACCAGTGACTCTGTCTATTAAAAAAATAAAGGAAAGTGGTCAGATGAAGCCGATGCTAAAATACAGGAATATGTTGGAATACGACTGGAATATGTTCCGGGATTCTTTCGATGGCACTGAGGAGTACATCGCATCAGTCGCTGGCTTTATCAATAAGTGCATCGAGGACGTCATCACCACAGTGACTGTACGTACATACCCCAACCTGAAGTCATGGATTACAAGTAACATTCGCACTGAGCTAAAGGGTGGAGCTGCCCCTTTCAAGGAGCGGGAAGCTTATAATGAATTCCGCTATGCCCTCTGAAAAACCATCAAACAGGCAAAGCATCAATACAGGACTAAGATTGAATCGTACTACACTGGCTCCGACGCTCGTCGGATGTGGCAGGGCTTGCAAACTATTACAGACTACGAAGGGAAGCACAGCTGAGAGCTGCCCAGTGTCACGAGCCTACCAGTCGAGTTAAATAACTTTTATGCTTGCTTCGAGGCAAATAACATTGAAACATGCATGAGAGCATCAGCTGTTCCGGATGACTGTGTGATCACATTCTCTGCAGGAGATGTCAACATTCACAAGGCCGCTGGACCAGACGGATTACCAGAACGTGTACTCCGAGCATGAGCTGACCAACTGGCAAGTGTCTTTACTAACATTTTCAACCTCTCCCTGTCAGTCTGTAATACCAACATGTTTCAAGCAGACCACCATAGTCCCTGTGCCGAAGAACACGAAGGTAACCTGCCTAAATGACTACTGACCCGTAGCACTCACATCTGTAGCCATGAAGTGCTTTGAAAAGCTGGTCATGGCTCACAACACCATTATCCGAGAAACCCTAGATCCACTCCAATTTGTATACCGCACCAACAGATCCACAGATGATGCAATCTCTATTGCACTCCACACTGCCCTCTCACACCTGGACAAAAGGAACACCTATGTGAGAATGCTACAGCTCAGCGTTCAACACCGTAGTGCCCTCAAAGCTCATCACTAAGTTAAGGACTCTGGGACTAAACACCTCCCTCTGCAACTGGATCCTGGACTTCCTGATGGGCCCCCCCCAGGTGGTAAGGGTAGGTAACAACACGTCTGCCACGCTCATCCTCAACACAGGGGCCCCTCAGGAGTGCGTGCTCAGTCCCCTTCTGTACTCCCTGTTCACTCATGACTGCACGGCCAGGCACGACTCCAACACCATCATTAAGTTTGCTGACGACACAACAGTGGGCCTGATCACCGACAACGATGAGACGGCCTATACAGACGAGGTCAGAGACCTGACCGTGTGGTGCAAGGACAACAACCTCTCTCTTAACGTGTCAAGACAAAGGAGATGATTGTGGACTACAGGAAAAGGAGGACCGAGCACGTCCCCATTCTCATCGACGGGGCTGCAGTGGAGCAGGTTGAGAGCTTCCAAGTTCCTTGGTGTCCACATCACCAACAAACTAACATGGTCCAAGCACACCAAGACAGTTGTGAAGAGGGCAAAACCTATTACCCCTCAGGAGACTGAAAATATTTGGCATGGGTCCTCAGATCCTGAAAAAGTTTTACAGCTGCACCATCGAGAGTATGCATCACTGGTTGCATCATTGCCTGGTATGGCAACTGCTCGGCCTCCGACCGCAAGGCACTACAGAGGGTAGTGCGTACGGCCCAGTACATCAGCGGGTCCAATCTTTCTGCCATCCAGGACCTCTATACCAGGCGGTGTCAGAGGAAGGCCCTAAAAATTGTCAGACTCCAGTCACCCGGGTCATAGACTGTTCTCTCTGCTTCCGCACGGAAAGCGGTACTGGAGTGCCAAGTCTAGGTCCAAGTACATTTTCTATTGTGTTATTGACTGTACGTTTGTTTATCCCATGTGTAACTCTGTGTTGTTTTTGTCGCACTGCTTTGCTTTATCTTGGCCAGGTCGCAGTTGTAAATAAGAACTTGTTCTGGCCTACCTGGTTAAATAAAGGTGAAATAAATCAAATTAAAAGAGCTAGGCGATATGCACAAATATCAAATCATGGTATTTTTCAAATGTTTGATGCTATTTGACGGTATTTTATGTTTTTGATTAATATACATTCTACATTTGCTTGGGTGAGGGCTAGGGCCATTCCCCCCCCAGAAATGTCTGGGAACTTGTAGGTGCCTTGGTGGAAGAGTGGGGTAACATGTCACAGCAAGAACTGGCAAATCTAGTGCAGTCCATGAGGAGATGCCCTGCAGTACTTAATGCAGCTGGTGGCCATACCAGATACTAACGGTTTATTTTATTTTTATTTTAATCCCCCCCCCCCCACACACACACACACTTTATTCAGGGACACATTATCCACATGTCTGTGGAACTTGTTCAGTTTATGTCTGTTGTTGAATCTTGTTATGTTCATAGAAATATTTACACATGTTAAGTTTGCTGAACATAAACGCAGTTGACAGTGAGAGTGAGAATTATTTCAATGGGTCTTTCTCCATTCAGTTTTATACTGTTCAATTCAACTTCAACCTAAAATAATTTCCTGCGTTTCCATCCGTTTCTGCATTTCCTGCACTCATGAGATACTTTCCAAACTGCCACGATATGGGCAAAAAAACTGGGCCTTATTTTTAACCAAATGTTGCAATTGTGATTTAGATCAAAACACTTGGGTGAACTTTTGGAATCATGGAAATATGTTTATTCTAATTCTATAGTTAGAATATAAATAATAGTTGGCACTTTGATTACAGTGTTGTTTGACATGACAACGAGTAAAAATGCCATTAGCAAGTTGTTGTGACTGGGTAGGAACCAAAGTGATGTTCATAGTTTCCTAGGTGACCCTGTAATCTTTGGCTACATTAAATCTTTATTCATGTAGCCAACATATTCATGCTTCGCCTATTCCTCTTTGATATAGAAGGTACTTTTGAAGAAACAACATGCTGATTTAGGCCTCCACCAGCACTGGTATCAGGCTGTATTAGCTAGCCACGTTTGCCCGACTCATTACTTTAAGTAGCTAGTTAGCTAACACGATTTAGCAAAAGTTGCTAAGAAAACACAAACTAGCTGTTTGCAGATGTAAGGAAAATACAAATATTGTAATTATAGAACGCTTGTGGATTTATATTAAGATCAAAGTGGAAACAACACCGCTGTCATAAACATTGTTGCATGTGCTGCATTGACCATGCAGTCTGAACGAAAGTGTTGCGTGGTCAAGCAATAACAAATGCGCTTCTAGAGTGACTGGGTGGGACTAGGTCTGTGTGGGAAGCAGCATGGAGAGAGAGCGGAGAGGGATGACTCAAGTAGCGGGGTAACCTATACAAATGGACGTTACAGACGGCGTATCACATTTTAACAAACCAAACATTAAAATACCGTTATAGAAGGTAAACCAAAAACCCAAACCGGCCCGTTCATTAATACCGGTATATAGTAAAATACGTAGACCGCCCTAGGTCCAAGAGGCTTCTAAACTGCTTCTACCCCCAAGCCATAAGACTCCTGAGCATCTAATCAAATGGCTACCCAGAATATTTGCATTGCCCCCCCTCCCCCTTCTATGATGCTGTTACTCTGGTATCTATGCATAGTCACTTTAATAACTCACATGTACATGTTACCTCAATTACCTCGACCCGTGCCCCTGCACATTGACTCTGTACCAGTACCCCCTGTATATAGCCTCTATTGTTATTTACTGCTGTTCTTTAATTATTTGTTATGTTTATCTCTTACTTTTTTTGTTGTTGGTATTTTCTTAACTGCATTGTTGGTTAAGGGCTTGTAAGTACGCATTTCACTGTAAGGTATTCAGTGCATGTGAAAAATAAAATTGGATTTGAATTCCTTCAACCTCATGGCTTGGTTTTTGCTTTGACATGCACTGTCAACTGTGGGACCTTGTATAGACAGGTGTGTGCCATTCCAAATCATGTCCAATCAATTGAATTTACCACAGGTGGCCTCCAAGTTGTAGAAACATCTCAAGGATGCACCTGAGCTCAATTTCGAGTCTCATAGCAAGGGGTCTGAATTTTTTACATTTTATTTTATTTGAACCTTTATTTAACTAGGCAAGTCAGTTAAGAACAGTCTGTTTTCAATGACCGCCTAGGAACGGTGGGTTAACTGCCTTGTTCAGGGGCAGAACGACAGATTTTTACCTTGTCAGCTCGGGGATTCGATCTTGCAACCTTTCGGTTTCTAGTCCAATGCTCTAACCACTAGGCTGTATGCAAATAAGGTGTCTTTGTTTTTTTATTTGTTCTACATTTGCAATAATGTCTAAACCTGTTTTCCCTTTGTCATGATGGTGTATTGTGTATAGATTGGTGAGGAATAAAATTATTTAATACATTTTAGAATAAGGCTGTAACATGACAAAATGTGGAAAAAGTCAAGGGGTCTGAATACTTTCCGAATGCACTGTACACAATCCATGTCTCAAGGCTTAAAATCCTTTTTTAACCTGTCTCCCCCCTTCATCTACACTGATTGAAGTGGATTTAAAAGATGACATCAATAAGGGATCACAGCTTTCATCTGTTCAGTCTGTCATGGCAAGAGCAGGTGTTCTTAATGTCTTGTATACTCATATTAAATATTGTGATATAGTTTGGAAAATTCAATAATTGGACTCTAGGTGACAACATAATGTTTGTTTCCAACTTTTGGACAGTTTTCCTCAATAAATGAACTCTTGACTTTTTAGTTTCCTTGTCACAATACTTAGTATAGTGATATTGGTATCGTGACAACCCTAGTGGCTAATGCTGGCTAGCGGTGTACCGTATAATGCTATAGTTGGCTAGCTAATGCTATAAAAAACAATCTAATGCTCATTTAATGCTGCATCATGCAGGGCCAGGCTGGTCTGTCTCCCTGAAGGATGGCAGTTATAAAAAGGCCTGATAGTCAGTCAGGAGCCAGGAGAATAGCAGCAGCAGCAGCTCTGTCTCATCTAGGCCAAGCTCCTCAGCCAATCCCAGCACACACTCTCATCTAGGACAATCGCGTTAGCCAATCTTACCGCTCTCTCTCATCTAGGCCAATTGTGTTAGCCTGAGAGCTCTCAGGTCTGCAGTGGTGCATGCTGGGTAAACTAGGCCACTGAACTTACCTGTGACAGACTTCCAGACATAGGCCTTTTATCAATTAGATTTGTCCACCTCCTGTGTCCTCTCTCCTCTGTCCTCTTTCACCTTCTTTTGAAAAAGGTCAGTTAATCAGGGAGAGTCTGCAAGATAAATGTCTAAAGTGATCAAAACAAATTAGGTAGTTCTGACTTTTTATAAATAAAATAATAAGTAGCATATCGTTTTTAAACGTGCATGTTTTTTTCCACCGACACAACAAAAGCTGATTCAAAGGGTGTGTGGCAGATTTAAAAACTTTCCTGTGGTAGGATACACATGAGTATCCTCAATGAAAGGTGGCAATTGAGGAGGGGAGGACACTCTTCTTACTAATGAATTGACACACATCTTGACAACTTATCTGTTTCTGGGTCATGGAGGAGAGAAAATGAAGGATTGACTTTTACCCAAATGAGAGAACCACCTAGATTGTCTCCAAACCTGATTTGCATAAAAACACTACTTGGTGTATGTCAGCTATAGTATTGCAAGGTAAAGAGTATTATTGATAGACAAACCCCTGAATCTGTACTTTCTGTCCCTCCCTAGGTGCCATACTATGAGTGGCTGGAGCTCAAGTCTGATTGGCAGAAAGTGGCGTATGTGAAGGATAAGATGGGGAAGGCCATTGCTGAGGAAATGGCGAAGTGAACTAGGCCAAACAGCAGAAGTTTAGAACTGAACCAGACTCAACTGGACTGGAAAGAGGAGAGCCAGGATGTCAAGGACGGCTCACCAAAACCAATCTGGTCTCAAACAACTCTGAACAACAACCCCCCCCCCCACACACACATACACACTAATCAACCCACTTTAAAACAAGCTGATTGGTGGAAAATGTCTTTGTCGTTTTATCTTTGGTTGCCTTGCCGATGCGTGGGGCTTTCCATGTTACCATGGAGACGGCCCTTGAGAGTTCTGTATGCTGAAGAGAGCAAACAGAGAGGGAGAAAGAGAGAGTGGGCTCTATAGCAGAAAGCAAGGGAAGAAAGACCTCTTGCTAAGGAGATGTGTCCCTAAGTGACACTCAGTGAAAGAGAATGGAGAGCAGCATCATATAATCAACGCCCCAATCAATGTTAAAAGCTGTGTATCACCTGTGAATAGAATGGTCTAATTAAATTATCAATATGAGCTTTGTTGAGTGATGTTATTATTGAATACATTATTTTATGCTTTAATTTCGATATACGTGTCCCACACACTGTCCTCCATGTTGGCACAAATGTTCCATGACTGTAACATTGTTTGTGTTTGAGAGCATAAAATCCGTGATCCATTGTGGGTAAATTGTGACTGACTAATAAGTATTTATTCATGATGCAAGGTGATTTGTAGATCAGTCAGTCAATCAATCAAATGTATTTATAAAGCCTTTTTTAAATAAGCCGATATCACAAAATGCTGTACAGAAACCCAGCCTAAAACCCCAAACAGCAAACAATGCAGATGTAGGAGGCACGGTGGCAAGGAAAAACTCCCTAGAAAGTCCAGAAACTAAGAAGAAACCTAGAGAGGAACCAGGCTCTGAGGGGGGACCAGTCCTCTTCTGGCTGTGCCGGCTGGAGATTATAACAGAACATGTCCAAGATGTTCAAACCTTCATAGATAACCTGCAGGGTCAGATAATAATAATCAGTGGTTAGAGAGGGTGCAACAGGTCAGCACCTCAGGAGTAAATGTCAGTTGGCTTTTCATAGCTGATCATTAAGAGTTGGAGACAAGAGGTACGGTAGAGAGAGGGTCCAAAACAGCAGGTCCAGTGAACAGGTCAGGGTTCCATAGCCCCAGGCAGCACAGTTGAAACTGGAGCAGCAGCATAACCAGGTGGACTGGGAACAGCAAGGAGTCATCAGGCTAGGTAGTCCTGAGGCATGGTCCTAGGGCTCAGGTCCTCAGAGAGAAAGAATGAGGAAAAGAGAGAATTAGAGGGAGCATACTTAATTACACACAGGACACCGGATGAGACAGGAGAAATACTCCAGATATAACAGACTTACCCTAGCCCCCTGACACAAACTATTGCAGCATAAATACTGGAGGCTGAGACAGGAGGGGTTGGGAGACACTGTGGTCCCGTCCGATGATACCCCCAGACAGGGCCAAACAGGTAGGATATAACCCCACCCACTTTGCCAAAGCACAGCCCCCACACCATATCTTCAACCATCAACCTACTACCCTGAGACAAGGCCAAGTATAGCCCACAAAGATCTCCCCCATGGCACCGAGGAGGGCACCAACCCGGACAGGAAGCTCACGTCAGTGACTCAACCCACTCAAGTGACGTACCCCTCCTAGGAACGACATGGAAGAGCACCAGTAAGCCAGTGACTCAGCCCCTGTAATAGAGTTAGAGGCAGAGAATCCCAGTGGAAAGAGGGGAACTGGCTAGGCAGACAGCAAGGGCGGTTCGTCGCTCCAGTGCCTTTCCGTTCACCTTCACACCCCTGGGTCAGATTACACTCAATCATAGGACCTACTGAAAATATGAGTTTTCAATAAAGACTTAAAGGTCGAGACAGTCTGCGTCTCTCAGATGAATAGGCAGACCATTCCATACAAATGGAGCTTTATAGAAGAAAGCCCTGCCTCCAGCTGTTTGCTTAGAAATTCAGTGTAGAGAGGCTAGCACTGGAGTAATATGATCAAATTTTGGGGTTCTAGTCAAGATTCTAAATACTAACTGAAGTTTATTTAGTGCTTTATCCGGGTAGCTGGAACGTAGAGCATTGAAGTAGTCTAATCTAGAAGTGACAAAAGCATGGATTAATTTTCCTGCATCATTTTTGCACAGAGAGTTTCTAATTTTTGCAATGTTATGAAGATGGAAAAAATCTGTCCTTGAAATATTGTTGATATGTTCGTCAAAAGAGAGATCAGGGGCCAGATTAACGCCGAGGTCCTTCCCAGTTTTATTTGAGATGACTGTACAACCATCAAGATTAATTGTCAGATCCAACAGAACATCTTTTTGTTTCTTGGGAACTAGCATCTCTGTTTTGTCCGAGGTTTAAAGTAAAACATTTGCCGCCATCCACTTCCTTATGTCTGAAAAACAGGCTTCCAGGGAGGGCAATTTTGGGGCTTCACCATGTTTCATCGAAATGTACAGCTGTGTATCGTCTGCATAGCAGTGAAAGTTAACATTATGTTTCCGAATGACATCACCAAGAGGTAAAATATATAGTGAAAACAATAGTGGTCCTAAAACGGAACCCTGAGGAACACCGAAATTTACACTTGATTTGTCAGAAGACAAACCATCTACAGAGACAAACTGTTATATTTCCGACAGATAAGATCTAAACCAAGCCAGAACTTGTCCATGTAGACCAATTTGGGTTTCCAGAACATTGTGGTGATCAATGGTATCAAAAGCAGCACTAAGGTCTAGGAGCACGAGGACAGATGCAGAGCCTTGGTCTGATGCCATTAAAAGGTCATTTACCACCTTCACGAGTGCAGTCAGTACTATGGTGTCTAAAACCAGGCTGAACTGTTTCGTATACATTGTTTGTCTTCGGGAAGGCAGTGAGTTGCTGCGCAACAGCTTTTTCACATTTTTTGAGAGGAATGGGAGAATCGATATAGGCCGATATTTTTTTGATTTTCTTGGTCAAGGTTTTGCTTTTAGTGAGTTTTGTACACATCCGGTGGATAGGGAGCCATTTATTAAGTTCAACATAGGAGGGCCAAGCACAGGAAGCAGCTCTTTCAGTAGTTTATTTGGAATAGGGTCCAGTATGCAGCTTGAAGGTTTAGAGGCCAAGACTATTTTCATTGTGTCAAGAGATATAGAATTAAACAACCCGAGTGTCTCCCTTGAACCTTGGTCCTGGCAGTGTTGTGCAGACTCAGGACAACTGAACTTTAAAGAGGAGTCCGTCATTTGCTTTCTAATGATCATGATCTTTTCGTCAAAGAAGTTCATGATTTTATCACTGCGGAAGTGAAAGCCATCCTCCCTTGGGGAATGCTGCTTTTTAGTTAGCTTTGCGACAGTATCAACATTTAGGATTGTTCTTATTCTCCTCAATGAAGTTGGAAGAATAGGATTATCGAGCAGCAGTGAGGACTCTTCGATACTGCACGGTACTGTCTTTCCAAGCCAGTCGAAAGACTTCCAGTTTGGTGTAGCGCCATTTCCTTTCCAATTTTCTGGAAGCTTGCATCAGGGCTCAGGTACTTTCTGTATTCCAGAGAGCTAGTTTCTTATGACAAATGTTTTTTTTGTTTTTAGCGGTGCGACTACATCTAGGGTATTACACAAGGTTACATTTAGTCCCTCGGGTGGTTAACAGGTTTTTGTACTCTGACGTCCTTGGGAAGGTGGAGGGAGTCTGGAAGGGCATCTAAGAATCTTTGGGTTGTCCGAGAATTTATAGCACGACTTTTGATGATCCTTGGATGGGGTCTGATCAGATTATTTGTTGCGATTGCAAATGTAATAAAATGGTGGTCCGATAGTCTAGGATTATGAGGAAAAACATTAAGATCCACAATATTTATTCCACGGGACAGTACTAGGTCAAGAGTATGACTGTGGCAGTGAGTAGGTCCGGAGACATGTTGGACAAAACCCCCTGAGTCGATGATGGCTCCGAAAGCCAGTCAGACATCATCCGCCTGCACTGCTGGCTGCAGTGTGGACAAGCCCATTATCTATGGCTCTGGTAGGTCTTGTGTTTAGAGAGGACGTTGAGTTGGATGAGCTTCTATGGTATCATTGGCATCCTGATGGTGTGATATTCAGCCTGAGGATGCTTCTCTTCACAAGATGCAGCTAATAAGACATATTTATTATTAAACGTGATGGGTCAGTGGTGTGTGTGTGTTGTGGGGGGGTTGCTGAACGTATCCCACAGGGATCGGCTCACACACACTGCTGTTGTGTCCGTGCCGTCGCATACCCCTTGACATATTTCACATTTTGTTGTTACAGCCCGAATTCAAAATATGTATGTTTTACCCGTCTACACACAATACCCCATAATGACAAAGTGAAAACATGTTTTTAGAATTTTATTGCAAATTGTATTGTAAATTAAATACATAAATATCTCATTTACATAAATATCCACACCACTGAGTCAATACTTTGTAAAAGCACCTTTGGCAGTGATTATAGCTGTCTTTCTGGTTACGTTTCTAAAGCCTTGTTCACACTGCAGGCTTTAATGCTCAAATCAGTTTTGTTTTTCAAATCCGTTTTGGATTACTGACTTTCCAAACAGCAAGTTACAAGTGACCAAATCTGATTTGTGTGTGTCCAGACAGCAGTTATTTGATTTGATGACATGGCAATGATAGTTGTCATAGTAACAATGGGTGTGTGCAGTAGTGTAGGCTGATTGGTGGTGGTGCTCGTGAATCCTATCACTCAGAAGGTATAGAGCAAGCTAATGCTACAACAATGCCTGCCGTGGACGTTTCCCAGTTGCTTTGAATGTTCAAAATCACAGTGTAAGAACACTTTTAAAGCCTCAAAGTAGATTTGTAGTCAAAACTGTAACTCGGCCACTCAGGAACATTCACTGTCTTGGTAAGCAACCTTAGTGTAGATATGGCCTTGTGTTTTGGGTTATTGTCATGCTGAAAGATTTTTTAATCTCACAGTGTCTGATGAAAAAGAGACTGAACCAGGTTTTCCTCTAGAGGTTTGTCTGCACTTAGCTCCATTACGTTTATTTTTATGCAAAAAAAATCCCCAGTTCTTGCCGATGACAAGCCCACCCATAACATGATGCAGCCACCTCCATGCTTGAAAATATGAAGAGATGTTGTGTTGGATTTGCCCCAAACATAACACTTTGTATTCAGGACATAAAGTTTATTTCTTTGCTACATTTTCTGCAGTTTTCCTTTACTGCCTTATTGCAAACAGGATGCATGTTTGGAATATTTTGTATTCTGTACAAGCTTCCTTATTTTCAATATAATTTTGTAGTAACTAAAACGTTGTTGATCCATCCTCAGTTTTCTCCGATCATAGCCATTAAACTCGGTAACTGTTTTCACCATTGGCGAAACCAATGGTGAAATCCTTGAGCGGCTTCCTTCCCCTCCGGCAACTGAGTTAGGAAAGACACCTGTATCTTTTGTAGTGACTGGTTATATTGATACACCATCCAAAGTGTAATTAATAACTTCACCATGCTCAAAGGCATATTCAATGTCTGCCATATTTTACCCATCTACCAATATGTGCTCTTCTTTGTATTTGAAATTCCCTGTTTGACCTTACAGATCATTGTATGTGTGAAGTACAGAGATGAGGTAGTCATTCAAAAATCATGTTAAACACTATTATTGCCCACATTCCATGCAACTTATTGTGTGACTTGTTACGCACATTTTTACTCCTGAACTTATTTAGGCTTGCCATAATAAAAGGGTTGAATACTTATTTACTCAGAACATTTCAGCTTTTCATTTTTAATTTATTTGTAAAGAATTTTAAAAGCATATTCCACTTTGACATTATGGGTAGGCCAGTGACATAAAATCTCAATGTAACGCAACAAAATATGGAAAAAGTCAATGGGTGTGGATACTTTTTGACTGCACTGTATGTAGTTGAGTTGCTTTGCGCTGATTGGAGCATGTGTGCTCAGCTATAATGATAAAGCAGGATGTTTAAGATTCTGTTTCCATTTATTATCTCACCTAGAATCATTCGTGGACAAAGTACCCAATTGTCATACTTGAGTAAAAGTCAAGATACCCTAATAGAAAATGACTTAAGAAAAAGTGAAAGTCACCCAGTACAATACCAATTGAGTAAAATTATTTGGTTTGAAATATACTTAAGTATCAAAAGTAAATGTAATTACTTTGATATAATAAAAGTATAAATCATTTAAAATTCCTTATATTGAACTAACCAAACAATACCATTTTCTTGTTTTTTACATTTACTTACAGATAGCCAGCGGCACACTCCAACACTTAAGACATCAGATACAAACAAAGCATGTGTGTTTAGTGAGTCCGCCAGATAAGATGCAGTAGGGATGACCTGGGATGTTCTCTTCATAAGTGTATGAGTTGGACAATGTTTCTGTCCTGCTAAGCATTCAAAATGTAACGAGTACTTTTGGGTCTCAGGGAAAATGTATGGACTAAAAAGATTTTCTTTAGGAGTGTAGTGAAGTAATGTTGTAAAAAATATTAAAAGTAAAGTACAGAAACCCCAACAAACTACTTAAGTAGTACCTTGAAGTATTTTCACACCACTGTCTAGATTGTAAGAGAGAGAATCATGACTGATCTACATATTCTATTTCTGTAGCAGCTCCAACATGTACGTTAATATATATATATATTTTATTTAACTAGGCAAGTCAGTTAAGAACAAATTCTTATTTACAATGACGGCCTACCCCGGCCAAACCCAGACAATGCTGGGCCAATTGTTCACCGACCTATGGGACTCCCAATCACGGCCAAATGTCATACAGCCTGGATTTGAACCAGGGACTGTAGTGACACCTATTGCACTGAGATTCAGTGCCTTAGACTGCTGCGCCACTTGGGAGCATAATTATATAATTCAAAAGGCTCAGATGGTTCATTTCGAACTCTGGCCCCATGAGCGTTGAGATCATGTTGTGATATAGAGAGTGAGCTGCTAAGTAACTCCATTAATTGGTTAGTTGGTTGATTGACTGATTGATCTCATCACCCCACCTCTGAGCCCAGCCAGCCAGCCAGCTGTCCCAGTATTAACTGTGTTGTCATAGAGACCAGATCCTGTCTGAGGGCAGTATGTTTCTGTGTGTTGCTGACCTCAGGTCAGCGAGGAGCAGGGAAATATGAGTAAGCAGATGAGAGAGGAGGATACCGCTGGTGTATAAATGCCAGCCGGGCTGAAATTGGCAGAGAGAGGAGACAGGGGACTCTGTTGAGCTGGCAGAGCAGATGCAGAAACCCCCTGATACACACACACACACACACACACACACACACACACACGCACACACCACCCAGCGTGGGAAGCTTGGGGTGGCCAAGGAAACTGCCAGTGATCTGGGTTTTGGGGGGGACAAATGGAAAAGGGGAGGAGACTGAATGTCCCGCTTTCTCTTTTCTTTCTTTGTAACTCTCCTTCAATTTCCCTTTCAGAAGCATTATTTCCTCCATCTCTCTTTCTGCAATAGCCCATCTTCTCCGCACACCCTCTCTCTAGCCCTCTGTCTCTGCAGTACCTTCCTGTAAGGATGGGGGCAGCACTCAGACAGCAGCAGAAATCTGCTGACATCATCGCTGAGTATCAAGTCATCGCCAAGGAGAGAGAGAGAGGGAGGGAGAGAGGGATGGGAAGGAGAGAGGGAGGGGAGGAGGGAGGCAGTGCAGCTCAGATGGGTAATGAGAGAGAATACTGCAGCTCCCTCTCAGATTCCACACAAACATATGCGCCCACACATACACACACACACACACACACACACACACACTGGCAGCATCGCGAGACCCACACACCCTCTCACTCATAGCATCATCACGGCTCTGCTCTGCTGCACCACAGAGAGAGGCATGCACTCTCTCTCACTCTCTAACACACACACATATAGACACACGTGTGCTGCAGGAGATCTAAGTGCCAGGTCGCTGAGCATTCACCCTCTCTCTCTCTCTCTCTCTCTCTCTCTCTCTCTCTCGCTCTCTCTCTCTCTCTCGCTCTCTCTGCCCCTCCCGATACTGCGCACTCTCTCTCGGTTCACCTTGGCTACTTGGTGGTGTGGAGTTATTGTTGCGTCAGAACCAGAGAGATTCAGAGACAGCCATGCCGGGGGAGAGCTCTCGAAGATCTGTCCCCAAAGAAAGACATCCGGAGCTTGGAGCAGAGCAGACAGGCCTGCCTGAACCAGGTAGGACCACCTGGGAGGAGGGGAGGGGGGGGGGGGGGGGGGGGGGAGGACATGGGAGAGTGTAGATGGCAGAGGAGAGACAGGGAGGGTGAGGAGCATGTGAGACACTAGGGAGAGGAGGAGATGTTAGAGTTACAGAGAGGCTGGTAGAGGAGGAATAATAGATGCCTGCTATACTGCCGTGTGGGAAGCAGACAGACCGACGGATTAGATAGGTAGAGCTGGGTCATGTCTGTCTGTCTGTCTATCTATCTGTGATCCCCACTCTAGTCCTAGTTCCAGCTCCAGCACCCTAGCCTTCACCCCAGACCCCCCATCCACAACACCTACCCTACTTAACCCCACAAACATCCCCTTCCCCCTACCTGACCCCGAGCCCCAGCTCCATATTCCCCTTTCCCCTCACTAACCCCATACCCACATCCCCTTCCCCCACTCTATCCCCAGCCCCATCTCACTGCCCAGTGGCGGCATGTTTTCTCAGGGCAGAGTGGAACGGCTCCTCCCTCTCTCTCTCGTCCATTACTTCCCTTCCCCCAGTCTCAGCATGCAGGGACATGACACAGCATCGCACTCAGCAGCAGCATCCACACAGTAACAGCAGGGCCACATGCTGAAGGAACAGATTTAGACACGGACTGATGTAGGGTAAAGCAGAGCATTTGAAAATGAATTGTTCATGTTAGATAAGACACCGACTACCTGAACTGTGTGTGTACATGCCACTGTATGCTACTTACTGCTAACATAGCTATTGATGAGATGATGTAGTCAATATGGTTATTATGGTATTGTTGTTATGTTGCATCTGGTAGGTTTGTGTCTAGCAGACAATAGATGTATTCTATGTTAGATGCTGTACTTGACAGTAAAGTATAGGAGTTAGAGTATGGGAGTTGCATCACCCAGACTGTGTATTTACCTGTGTATTATGTTTGTGAGTTCATTATGTTGAAGTGAAGGGGGATAAGTACACTGGGGGGATAAATGCATGTCTCAGACAGTAGAAGTACAATGTAAGTGTTAGGTTTTATTTGTGGTTTATTTGGCCCCCAAATAAAACCACAAAAAATAAATATATCATGTTTATTTTGGGGGGGATTTTAATTGTTGGTCATAAAAGACTGTACCAAATACGAGGAAATCCACTCCAAGTGATTTTAATTTAACAAATCTGTTCCCAGGTATTCACACACATAATAGAGAGACATGAAGTGATATAATGTATAATGTATACAAATGTAAGCAAGGTTTGAAATTATTGTTTTAGTCAAACATTATATATGTTTGGGCTTCTTACAGTTAATTTGTAGTTTACAAATGATTAGTAATTATGTTCTGACCCCCCAACTATCCGCTCAAGAAAAATTTGGCCTGCGGCTGAATGTAGTTGATGATCCCTGGGTTAGGGTATTATCTCTCTGACAGTAAAGGCGGTTGGGGTATAAGGTACAGTAGCATAGAGGTTAGAAGTGGCGGGCCAGCAGCCAAAGGTTTCTGGTTCAAGCCCCAGGCTGGGAGACTCAAAAATGGCAATGGAACTGGATCTCTGATCCTGCCCTTGAGCAAGGCCACCCACAACTTCTCTCCATTCAGGGTTCAGACTGTATAGTAGAGGGACAAGTGGTATAGGTAGGGCCATGAGTTTTGAAGCACGGTGCTTTTACCTGCATTGTCCACTAGTGTTGCTGCAGGTAGGAAATCCTAGAAAATGTTTGGTAATTGACACATGCTGTCTCCTCCGATCAATCAATGTCTGATTGTGCTTATCTCTGCAAATCTTAATTGCACCAAACCTAATATTTGGCAGAGAATACTATTTGTAGAAGAGTGATTCTACACCTCAATTTGCTGAAGATGATCCTTTCGAATGGAATCAAAAGTTGTATCTAAAAATAGGTCAATTTGGGCAGTTAAAGAGAGAGTCAATGAAACCAACCTTGGAAGTATATTGTACACCTCAGACAGCACGTATCAGCTCTGCTGGTCTGGCGCTAATGATGTGATGTAATCCAGATGGCTATTTGGAGTAAGACTTCTAGTCTTTGTATTATTGCACTGCCATTCGTTTTTTGTAAAATACCCATCCTTTAATATAAATCATATCCTTACATTGTCTTGTCTGTTCCTGGAGTGTTCTGATGAAGGCCTTTCAATCCGAAACATCACTGTTTTCCTGCACTGAGAACACAATGGTTAGATGAGAAGAGAATGCAGCAGAATAGGATGATGGCGGGAGAGAGAGAGAGAGTGGGAGGGAGGGAGGGAGAAAGGGGGAGAAGCAGAGAGCTGGAGAGAGGTATTGTGAGGCAGTAGGCTCCTGGGGTTTGTCTCAAGGCCTGGGACTGTCTTGGAGTGAAGGCTGAAATAGAAGCTCGCTCTGGGGCCTGACAGGCCGTGGAAGCAGCCTCTGTGACGCAGTTCCAGCCTGCTGCGGCCTGCACACTCCAAGCATGTGGGTGTAGGCAGAGCCACACGCGCACACACACACACACACACACACACACACACACACACACACACACACACACACACACACACACACACACACACACACACACACACACACACACACACAAACAAAGAAACCTTAGAACGGCACACGTCTTATTGTGTCCTTGTATGCATCTCTGTGACAAATTGTGTGTGTGTGTGTGTGTGTGTGTGTGTGTGTGTGTGTGTGTGTGTGTGTGTGTGTGCGTGCATGCATGCGTGCACACACTGTGACATGACTCAGCATAACAATCCAGTAATAAACATCCCCACCCTGGGCCTAGGAAAGGATAGAGACAGTGCAGCTAAGTGCTGACGATATTAGCTATTAGCTAGACCACAGGCACAGAGAGAGGAAGGAAGGGAAAGGGAAGGGGGAGACAGGAGAGAAAAGAAGAAATAGAGAGAGGGAAAAAAGGAGGGAGGGAAAGAGGACAAAGAGAAATGCAGCAGAAGAGAATGGGCTATCAGAGATAAACAAAGAGGGAGGGAGAGAGAGAGTCCACATACTCCATCAGTAAGTGATATTTGGGTTCCTGGTGGAGCTAGTGTGTGTGTGTGTGTGTGTGTGTGTGTGTGCGTGCGTGCGTGCGTGCGTGCACATTTCTGAGGCCACTGTGCATGGCGATGGCCCAGTTGAGAGAAGAGAATAAAGTCCTGTTCTCTGGTCAGTGTTTGTGTGTGTGTGTGTGTGTGTGTGTGTGTGTGTGTGTGTGTGAATGCGTGCATATGCCTATGTCTGTACCAAGGTTATTATAGTTTAGTGCTTTTCTATTCGTTTTTATTTCTATTGGTTTTTCGATTTGTATTTGCAATTCAGTTTAGTTTCAGCTCATTTTCCGACCTGATTTGCTAGTTTTTATTTAGTATTAGTTGTATATTATTTAGTTTCAGTTTTTATGGAGGTTTTAGGGATGCTGGAGCCATTTAAAAAATATATATATATATTTCACCTTTATTTAACCAGGTAAGCTAGTTGAGAACAACTGCGTCCTGGCCAAGATAAAGCAAAGCAGTTTGACACAAACAACAACACAGGGTTACACATGGAATAAACAAGCGTACAGTCAATAACACAATAGGAAAAATTAAGAAAGTCTATATACAGTGTGTGCAAATGGCGTGAGGAAGGCCATAGTAGCGAAGTAATTACAATTTAGCAAATTAATACTGGGGTGATAGATGAGCAGATGATGATGTGCAAGTAGAAATACTGGTGTGAAAAAGAGCAGAACAGTAAATCAAAACAATATGGGGATGTGGTAGCTAGATTGGGTGTGCTGTTTACAGATGGGCTATGTACAGCTGCAGCGATCGATTAGCTGCTCAGATAGCTGATGTTAAAAGTTAGTGAGGGAAATATAAGTCTCCAATTTGAATTATTATACATATATTTTTTATGTTATATCGCAGATGTGCCCATTGTTCACATGTACATCTGCTCTCTTATTGGCTAGAATGTTCCAGCCTGCTACCACCTCCTCCCGACTGCCTTCTGCCTTTTCTGACATTTGTTCCCATTGTTAGAGCATTGAGTCCCATCTCTTGTCAGTGTATAGATAATCTTTGGTAAATGCGTTAGTTGAAGGGTCAGGTCATAGGTTAGGTTAGGTTTAAATTATAAAGTCAATCTCAATGTGACTTGGATTTAAAAGGACTGGTGCTGAGACTGGTGCAAAAAATAAGGGAGTAATAATAACCTTGGCATGTGCACTCACAGTACGTGACAGGTCTCAGGGGATTTCATGGAAATCTCATAAGGAGTCTTGTGTGTTGTTTTCATTTAAATCCTGCAGAACCGTCACATCAGTAAGGAGCAGCAGAGCTGGTCATAATAGAATGGAAAATACCCCTTTTGTCGATCCCTCTCTCATTTTCTCTTTCTCTCTCTCTCTGACTGATCCAGACTCCCTCCTCCACTCGCACTCTTGCCCTAGTTCCTCTCCTCCATTCTGTCATTTTCTCTCAAAATGATCCTTCGTTCCTGTTTAAGGTTATGGAGACGATGGCGTAGTCACTAGAGTGGAGTGCATGTGTGTGTGTCGAGGGAAAGGCGGTGATCTAATAATGGCACCATTTAGCCTATGGCTAATCTGAGTGTCTGATTAGAGAGAGAGAGAGGTAGCGCAAGAGAGGGAGAGCAAAAGAGAGAAAGATGAGGAGGAGAGAGAGCAAAAGTGCAAAGAGAAAGACGAGAGCTAGCACCAATAGCCTCATTTCAAGTAAGAGACGGAGCTACCATGTTGGCCATAATTTTACCACTAAGCACTGAGAGCAGTGTTAGCATGGTATTTTCAAGTTGTACATGAAGTAGCTAGTGAAGTTATCGAACTGTGCTAGCTGTACTACTATCAAGCATCAAGCAACGGAAGAGGGCAACAGACACCCTGCATGTAGCGCCCCTGCAGGATCTGGGATGAATATCACACAAAACCAGCTTGTTCTTGATGTTACCAATCAATCAATATGAATTCTTCTTTATTCAATTCCTTTCATTCTCTCTTGTCTTTTCTCTCTCTTTATCCAATACGCCATAATGTCAAAGTGGATTATGTTTTTAGAAATGTTTACAAATGAATAAAAAATTAAAAGCTGAAATGTCTTGAGTCAATAAGTATTCAACCCCTTTGTTATCGCATGCCTAAATATGTTCAGGACAAAACATTTCAAATCAAATCAAATTCGCTTAACAAGTCACATAAGTTGCATGTACTCACTGTGTGATTTTTGAACGACTACCTCATCTCTGTACCCCACACATACAATTATCTCTAAGGTCCCTCAGTCGAGCAGTGCATTCCAAACACAGATTCAACCTCAAAGACCAGGGAGGTTTTCCAATGCCTCACAAAGAATTGTTAGATGGGTACAGGAAAGATGGGAGGAGGGGTAGAGGAGAGGGGGAAAAACACCTACATGCACAAGCTTACACACACTCGTGCACAGTGCGGGCTCAATTGCCCTAGCAGCAGGTACTACAGCCAGATATGCAGACTTCAGCAAACTCAGGGTGTGTTCCATTCCCTTGGGGGTCAGGGGTCACTACTGTGGAAGGAAAAGTGCCTGAGTAAAGAACTACCCTGGGCAGTGAGCCCTGTAAATGGAGGGAGAACACATTTAGTTAATTCAGAACTCACTACCAGTAAATGGGCTCCATTCACCCAGCCGTAGTTGATGGTTGTAAGTGACGACAGTAGGGACCTTATATTTTGATATGTTAATACCACTTGATGTGTACCCTGCTGTGAGCGTGGTCTTTTCAGTCACCTGTTTTCTCTGACATTTAGGTGAAATTCTAGACCCGCTAGGTATGGCTGTGTGTGCAACAGTAATGGAGGGAGAACAAGCTTCAAAGAGAGAGCTGAAATGACTGTTTCTATTCAACAAAGTCAAAGAGACTACAGCATCCATTACAGATGTTTTGTGTTTTAATTGTATTATTTTTAATACATTCAGGAGGTAAACTGAAATTCTAGTTGCCTTTTCTCCATTACTGTTACTGTTGCCACGTCATGAAGCAGCTAGTGATTCTGACCTCATGGACATAACATTACAGAAACAGTTTCTTATTTTTCGCTCCTCTTTCAGACATGACCAGACATGCCTCCACTGATTCCACCCCTAGTGACAGCGGCTCTAGTCCCTCCCCCAGCACCCCTCAGAAGCTGCTGCCATCATGCACCTCTCCGTTCGGGCCACGGCTGGTTCGGGCCACACCTAGCTCCTCCGCGACCCCGCGACCCCAGCCTGAAGGTTCAGACCGTCGCCACAGTAACACGGTCCGACTTAGCGGGACGTTTGGAGGTCACGGACCCTGTGGACGCCGCAGCGGACCCGTGAAGATGGAGAGAATCAAGGTGTGTATATGTGTGTGTATGTTTACCAATGGTCTACTCTTCTCTTTATGTTTTTCTAACATTCTCATTATGTTCTCCAGGTTCTGATGGGCTCAGAGGTGGAGAGCGACTACAAGGAGCCAGAGAACATAGACACACGGGTGGTGATGGGCCAGGAAGCCCTGCTCAAGACAAAGAAAGCCCTGCTCAAGACAAAGAAAACCCTGACAGGGAAGTGCCCATGCGAGCAGAGCAGCCAGGCGATACCCCTGGCTGGAGGCCCAGTCTTGGAGGTCCCTAAGCCTCCCTTAGAGCCCCAGGCCGAGGCTGGAGAAAAGGCCCAACTGGACACAGGGCAGGAGAGAGACAATTCACCTCTGACCCCAAAGATGGAGCAAGAACAGGAGAGAAGCCCCGTCCTGCCCATTGGCCCTCTCCTCACCCCTCTCCTAACCCCCCTCATCCCTGCCTCCCCTCCCTCCTCAGAGCCAGTCACAGTGGATGTTAGTTTGACGGGCAGCTCAAGCCCTTTGGAGGCAGGGCTGTCTCCCTATGGTGAAATGTCTTTTGTATGTTCCATGTATGCCATGCCCTCCCTGTCCGAGCCAGCCTATCCCCCTGCTATCCTATCCTTCACTGAGCCGGCCTATGCCGTGGACCCTCTGAGAGTGGGTGTTCCCTCGTCCCTGGATCCTGACCTGTACTACACCGCACCCTCCACCCCCATCAAGATGGCTGCTCGCCCCTTACACCTCAAACACCGCTCTTACCCCGGCTCCCCAGCCTCTCCCCTCTCACCAAACTCGGACAGTGAGGACCTGTGCTCCCCCCTCACTTCCCCCTCTGGCTCCTACGTCACGGCGGAGGGGGGCAGCTGGACCTCTTCCACCTCCCCCTGCACCTCCCCCAATCTTCTCCTGGCAGAGGAGGTGCAGGAGGCACCTGCATGCTTTGTCAGCTCGCTGTCCGAAATCGGAGACGAAGTGGGGGAGGATAGGGGAGCAGTAGGGGAGAGGGCAGAGGAAAAGGGAGGAGGAGCAGCAGAGTGGCGGTTCTGCCTCTATAAGGGTCTAGCAGAGACTGTGATCCTGGAGGAGGAGGAGGTACTGAGAGGGGAGGTAAGGGGGAGAAGGAGTGAGGAAGTGACAGTCTCAAGGGGTAGCTGTCGCCCTCGCTGGGTGACAGAGGACACTTCCCCATTGAGGAGCAGCAGCGGCAGAAGCACCGACTCCCAGGAAGATGGAGGGGAGTCCGAGGGCTCGCTCTGCCCAGCAGAGGATGCTCTGGCTGGGGGACAGCAGTACTCAAGTCCCCTGCTGCAAAGAGGCCTGGAGCTGGAGCTGCAGGCCTGTGTGTCTGAGGAGCTTTACCCTCCCATTACCAACCCAGATGATGATGGAGCAGACTCCCCACGGCTGACCTCCATCTCCTTCCCCTTTGCCCCAGACATGGGGAACCTAAGCCCTCACACCTCCAGCGTCAACCCTGCCTCCTCCAACCTTACCATGGACACCTGCTCTCCAGATGTGTCAGACGGGGATAACTCCAGCCCTTACGGAGAGATGGGTACCTTCCTGCTGTTCCCAGGCTCCTACAGTGATGATGGAGAGATGGAGGAAGAGGAGAGTATGATCCCAGCCTCTCTGCTTAACTTCCCCCTCCACACCAGTCTCCTCTTTCAGGCAGACTCCATGGAGATCACTCTCTTCCCCACAGAGGAGGGGAATGAGGGAGGAGAGGGAAACGACAGGAACGATGTGGATGCGTACGCGGCCGGAGAGGAGGAGGGGGACGTGGAGGATGATGATGAAGATGATGAGGAAGAAGTGGAGGCTAAGGTAGAGATAGAGGAGGCTAAAGTAGAAATAGTGATAGAGGAAGAGGTGGATGAAGAGGAGGGTGAGGATGTTGAGGATGAGGAGGAGGAGGGTGAGGGTAAGGCTGTAAATGACCCAGCTGAAGAGGACAACTCGGCCTCCTTCCTTCATTCACTGTCAGAAACTTCCATCAACGAAGGGCTGGATGAGTCCTTCTGTTTCCATGACGACACTGACGACTCACTAGACTCCGCCTCTTATAATGGCGAAGAGGATGAGCGACTGTACAGCACAGAGAGACATGCTGAACCACCCACAGGACCACCCACAGGACCACCCACAGGATCACCCACAGAACCACACCAAGCCAAACCTCAGCCTAAAACCAGACCAGAGGCCTACAGCACTGAACTGTCCCAGTCCCAGAGCAGACTTAGCCTAATCAATCCCCCAGGTGACAAAGAGCCCCGGCCTGAGGATCCTCCAGGACCTAGACCACCACAACCTGCACTTGCACCTGCCCAACCTGCGGAATCAGCCCACCCCGAGTCCTCCAACAGCAGTAGTGGGAGTGAAATGGAGATCTCCTCAGAGTCCTCTGACCCTCCTGTCCCCGCTCCTTCTCAGGAGAGCCCTTATGTCTCTACCCTTACCCCTAAACTTTCTACAACCCCTTACCGTGCCTTCACTACCCCAAAGACTACTCCTGCTACCGTGTCAACCCCTAAAACCAAGCCTGAATCTCTCTCTAACCCCAACACTAACCGTGCTCCTGCCCCTAATGCTAAATCTGCTACTGTTTGTACCACTAACACTAACCCTGCTACAGCCTCAACCCCACAAAATAATTATGCTACTTCCTCAACCTTCAAAACTAACTCTGCTACCGTATGTACTCCTGAAATGAACCCTGCTACGGTCTCTACCCCTAACACTAACAGTGCTCCTGCCCCTAACGCTAAATCTGCTACGGCCTGTACCACTAACACTAACCCTGCTACAGCCTCAACCCCCAAAACTACCCCAGGTACATGCTCTACCCCAAACCCCGCTGCTACTCCTAAAACTAACCCTGCTGCTACTCCTAACACTAACCCTGCTGCTACTCCTAGCACTAACCCTGCTGCTACTCCTAACACTAACCCTGCTGCTACTCCTAACACTAACCCTGCTGCTACTCCTAGCACTAAGCCTGCTGCTACTCCTAACACTAAGCCTGCTGCTACTCCTAACACTAAGCCTGCTGCTACTCCTAAAACGAACACTGCTGCTACTCCTAACACTAACCCTGCTGCTACAATCGAGGAGACAGCGTCCCACAACAATCCTGTCATCCTGGCAACCCAGCCATCCCATAACAGCCCTGTGACCCTGGCAACAGGAGCAGGGCAAGCCAAAGCAGTTGCAGAGGAAGTACAGGCTGGTACGGTGAGAGAGGAGGACAAAAGGAGCAGTGCAAAGAGAGAGAAAGACAAACAGAGCAGTGGGGAGAGAGGAAAGGACAAACAGAGCAGTGGGGAGAAAAGGAAGGACAAACAGAGCGGTGGAGATAGAGAGAAGGACAAACAGAGCAGTGTGGAAAGAGGGAAGAACAAACAGAGCGGTTGGGAGAGAGGAAAGGACAAACAGAGCGGTGGGGAGAGAGGGAAGGACAAACAGAGCGGTGGGGAGAGAGAGAAAAATGAACAGAGCACAGAGACTTCAGACGAGGACCACACAGAGCAGACAGACAGAGACTCGTTCAAACTACTCATTAAGCCACGCCCCTCTAAGTCAGACACACCCCGGCCTAAACAGAAGACCTCTGAGCCCCGTAAGCCGCTCCCACGTGTGTTTGGGGTGGCAGCAGCTTCAGTCCGGTCCAAACCGCTTCTGGTGTCAGTGCTGGAACTGGACCAGAAGAACGCGAACAGCAGCGCTGAAGGTGTGGACTCCCATCAGGTCCTTGAAGGGACCACTGCCACCAACGACCTGAACAAGGGGGTGCCTCTGCTCACATGCCCGAAAGAGCCTAACCCCAGCAACATCCCTGTCTCCTCCTTCCCTGAGAGCTCACCTGACCTGACTGACAACCTGTCCCTGACCCCTGACATCTGCCCATGTGACCCAGCCCAGGAGAACCTGAGGGAGAACACCCTGAGCACTGAGGACGGGGGCCCTGGGGCCCTGGGATCCCCTCACACACCCCTGGCTGTCTCTCCCAAGAGGGAGAACTCAGAGACAGATGCAGGGGGGAGGAGGGGGGATGGGGGCTTGAGGGCTGATAGGAGGGGGTTAGGAGCAGAGTCCGGGTCCTGGGGGGCAGGGGAGGCCCTATCTCTCTCTCTGGGGCAGGGCTGTGGGTTGGAGGCACAGAGCCTATTACTGTATGAGGTGGAGGGACATACGATTGGACAGACAATTGGACAGAAGATTGGACAGACACTCTCCGGGCTGCCCAATGTCGGCACAGATGAGGATGAGGTGGGTGATATAATGGGGGACGAAGAAGACAACAACAGCCTGTGTGGTCGGCCAGACAAGATGGCAGATGTCGAGCTTGTGGGAGAGGGAGTGCCAGAGTCCAACCTGTCCAGCTGGAGGTCCATCGAGGAGATATCAGAGGCAGGGGGAGGAGAGGACGGAAGCTCCCAATTCCCAGAGGATGATGTCAGCAACCTGCAGAGTCACCCGGAAAACAAGGAGGAGCAGGAAAACAACAACAATGTCTCAGTGTTCCTATCCTCTGGAATGCCAACCTGTATGACTCTGAATGCCCTGTCAGAGGACGTGAGACACCAGAGCCAGAGTGTGTGTCTGAGGGCTTCTCTCTCAAACATACCACTCACAGAGGTGAGATCACAGGCTGCTGCAGCCTCCGATAGGCCATCAACATCAACTGACAGCTCAACACACCAATCAGACATAAGACAACCTTCCTTGTCCATGGAAAGCCCTGGGCGTGTCTCACCACCAGGAGGTAAACCACAGACTGTCTCAGACCAGAGCCCTGGTTCAGTAGAGGCAGCCATTTCCAGACCCAACAGTAACACAGATATTAACCCAGCAGTCAAACAGGCAGACCCAGCTCTGTCTCTGCTGGGTGGGGCATTTGGATCCTTCAGCCATAAAATCAGACCAAGCAACCCCAAGTCAGGCAGACTGTCCCAAGAAACTTCCCGATCACTGAAGAAAGACACAGTAGAGAATGTCCAAGTTTCCCAAGAAACTTCTCTCTCAGTGGGCAAAGACACAGTAGAGAAGGTCCAAATTTCCCAAGAAATTTCCCCATCAGTGGGCAAAGACACAGTAGAGAAGGTCCAAGTTTCCCAAGAATCTTCCATATCAGTGGGAAAAGACACAGTAAAGAAGGTCCAAGTTTCCCAAAATGTTTTCCAATCAGTGGACAAAGACACAGTAGAGAAGGTCCAAGTTTTTCACGAAACGTCCCCATCAATGAGCAAAGACATAGTAGAGAATGTCCAAGTCTTCCAAGAAACTTCCCTATCAGTGGGCAAAGACACAGTAGAGAAGGTCCAAGTTTCCAAAGAAACTTCCCCATCAGTGGGCAAAGACACCGTGGAGAAGGTCAAAGTATTCCAAGAATCTGCCCTATCAGTGGGCAAAGACCCAGTAGAGAAGGTGCAAGTTTCCCAAGAGACTTCCCCGTCAGTGAGCAAAGACACAGTAAAGAAGGTCAAATTTCCCCAAGAAACGTCCCCATCAGTGGGCAAAGACACAGTAGAGAAGGTCCAAGTTTCCCAAGATACTTTCCCATCAGTGAGCAAAGACACAGTAGAGAAGGTCCAAGTCTCCCAAGAATCTTCCCTATCAGTGGGCAAAGACACAGTAGAGAAAGTCCAAGTTTCCCAAGAAACTTCCCCATCAATGGGCAAATACACAGTAGAGAAGGTCCACCTTTCCCAAGAAACGTCCCCATCAGTGGGCAAAGACACGGTAGAGAAGGTCCAAGATTTCCAAGAAACTTTCCCATCAGTGAGAAAATACACATTAGAGAAGGTCCAAGTCTCCAAAGAATCTTCCCTGTCAGTTGGCAAAGACACAGTAGAGAAAGTCCACGTTTCCCAAGAAACTTCCCCATCAATGGGCAAATACACAGTAGAGAAGGTCCAAGTTTCACAAGAAACTTCCGCATCAGTGAGAAAAGACACAGTAGAGAAGGTCCAAGTTTCCCAAGAAACTTCCCAATCAGTGAGTGATGATACAGTAGAGAAAGTCCAAGTTTCCCAAGAATTTTCCCCATCAGTGAGCAAAGACACAGTAGAGAAGATCCAAGTTTTCCAAGAATCTTCCCTATCAGTGGGTAAAGACACGGTAGAAAGTGTGAAAAAACTCTGTTCCCAGCCTCAGCCAGAGGAGACAGAGCCACAGACGGTGAGCCAAAAAGAAGGTGGTGGCGGTCAGAAGACTGACAGGCACATTGACCAACCAAAGACGACTGGGGCCTTAGAAGAGCAGGAGAGCAGTGTTTGTATCTCAGGCGAAAGAGAGGTGGAGGAGATTGCAGAGGAGAGATTCTCTCCAACAGAGAGTGTTCCAGAACCTGCACAGCGTCAGACACCCGAGGGAGAGCTAAGCACAGAGAAAGCCATCACTCCTCCTCAGCCAGGGAGGAGAGGGAAGCAGAGCAGAGACAGACCCAGTCAGCCGCGCAGACAATCTCCGTCAGGCTCTGGGTCTGCTGATCACCCACAGGAACCAGCTCTCACTGCCAAGACCCTAGAAGACACCTCCCCACCAGGGAAGCAAAAGAATAAGAACACGAGGGGACAAAAATCTGCTGCAGATACCAGACAGAGGACACCTGTGAAGGGCAAACCTGAGGCAGAGTCCGAGAGGAGAGGGGAAAACAGAAACATCTCCAGATCCCCGACTTCCCCTAGTCCTACCAACCTCTGCCCTATCTCTCCTGCTCTCCTACACAACCAGGAAGTGACCATGGAAGTACACCGGGAAATGCTTGACAACAGGCCGCTGCCTGGTTGCCAGACAGAAAGCAGGAAGGACATCAACGATAACAATGTGGGGAGTGGCCATGCCTCCCCTACAGAACAGAATAGATCTTCTTCTCCTCCACCTCTTCCCTCCTCCTCTCCTCCCCATCTCTCCCCCTCTCCTCTCTCCTCCTCTCCTCCCCCCAGTACCTTCACAGTGCAGCCAGATGAGGACCTCCCCACCCCCATACAGGAGTCCCAGCCTCTCCTCACCACAGTCCAGCCTGTCACCCCACTCCTAGACACCCAGCCTCAATCAACCAATCTTCAGGCAGCCTCCGCAACCCTTTCTACTACCCCTATCGCCCTTCCTAAGCATCCCCCTATACCCACTGAAAGTGTCCGTATGTCCCCTACCCCCTACTCATTCTCATCTCCACCCACGTCAGCCCTGCCCTCGACCCTCAGCCTTACCCAGCCCACCCAGGAGTCTTTGCCACGGCTGGAGGCTCCAACCACAGTGCCTGTCCTAGACATCCGCTGCCAAGCCCAGCCCCAACCAAACCTCCTCACCAAGCCCAACAGACAGATCAAGCCAGTTCAGTCACAAAGCCCACAGGACAGAGGTGAGTTACACTCAGGAGAGATAGGGGTGTGGGGTGATTTGATTTTCTCTTTTGGGTAATCAAGTATCAGTAAATCATGAATCAGTCCAACCTGTGTGAACTTGGATTTTGTTGCAGATGGGATGGACACAGACAGTGATGATGACACTGCTGTTCCTCTACGACGTCACATGACTCAGCCCAGGGGGATTGTTGGAAACCCTTCTCATAAAGAGTCTGGCTCCTCCAATCAGCGAGAGATACTGCTTCACTCCTCCCGCCAACCAACTGAGAGACAGATAGACTGTCCAATCAGCCACAAGGATTCACAGGAGCTGGAACTGTCCTTCAAATACAACTGTACGTACTCTGCAAACCCATATCTCTCCATCTCTGTCTGTTTCGTTGAGATAGTGATTCTGAGAAGTGACTCAACCTATGACCTTCCTCACACACACAGATGTCTCTGAGTATGTCTAGTGGCCCTGCTATGGTCCTGATGAAGGACATACTTTTGATTCTAGGAAAGCTTCTCAATAATACCCCGTCGACCACAGAACACTGCTGCAGCTACTGAATAATGGAGGAGAAATACTCAGAGAGAGGATCATTTTATCCAGGAGGAATACTGTTATTGCACATCTTTCAATAGAGGTTATTTTAGGGCAACCGTCAGTCAACCTGAAACCACTGGTTCAATCTAGCTAGAACTGACCTCCCTGTAGATGATAGTACATAGAATCATGGATGGGGATTTATGTGTACTGTATGTGTGGTAGCACTGCAGCATAATGAACAATGCTACATGCATTGAAACGCACTAGTACAGAATGTAATTATACGTCATAACCTGCATGTTCCATAGCATAGAGATGAAATGCCATTACTATTTAATGAGGTGATCTATTTCTCCTCTGAGATCGGGGATTAGGTTAGACATAGAGCTTTATGATGGACTGTCCCATTACCAGTGCTAACGAGCTACACCATATCCTCATCATCTATATCTCAGTCATTAGTTACCATAGCAATGAGGATGTGATGCAGTACTCTGAGAGTAACAGTGTGTGTGTTCCACAGTGGGCTCCTGCAATGAGTCGGAGAGTGAGGGATCAGTGCCAGAGTTGGAAGAACCAGAGGTGGTGCCACTGAGATCCTCAGAACCCCAGGTGAATCTACCGTGTGTGGGCAGAGAACACTCTAGAAGTCCCCTTACCTCCAAGGGTGGAAACCTTGCTTTCACTGTGTGTTATGTAATAACATATTGATGTCATTACCTTTAGGTAGAGTGGTAAGAAGGATGCGTGTTGTGGGGCCTGTATTTTCTGAATGGGTCGCAGCTTCAGAGATCTTTTCCATATTATCAGTCTGGATATGGGTAAACTACTGTAGAATGTTCTCAGGTTTGATGTGTTGAATTGATTTTGTTGTTCTCCTTCTCTCTCTCAGCCCATCTCTCCTGCTGATGATGGGATTAACAGACCTAAGCAGAGCCGCAGTGAGAAGAAGGCCCGCAAGGCGAGATGTGAACACAGAGCTGCTCCATGTGGCAGATTCAGCTAATCAAACACAGAGCAAATGTGTGTGTATTCTGTGTGTTTGGCCGCGTCATGGTGTAACAAGTGTGTGTGTGTTTAGGCCATGGGTAAGCTGGGCTTGCGGCCGGTCCACGGTGTGACCAGGATCACTATAAGGAAGTCGAAGAGCATCTTGTTTGTCATCAGCAGACCTGACGTCTTCAAGAGCCCCGCGTCAGACATCTACATCGTGTTTGGAGAGGCCAAGGTGACATCCTAACCTTCTCTCACTCGCTCTCTCTAACCTCTCTCTCTTTATCCCCCTCTTTTCTCTCATCTACATTGTGTTCAGAGGCCAAGGTGACCTCTCTCTTCCTATTTCCTTCCTAGATAGAGGACCTGTCTCAACAGGTGCACAAGGCAGCGGCAGAGAAGTTTAAGGTCCCGGTGGAGCCCTCCCCACTGGTGCCCCCTGCACCACCCAGCCTCACCATCAAGGAGGAGAGCGAGGAAGAGGAGGTATGGAAATGCATGCTCACTCATTATGTCAAGGAAAAACACCAATCTTTACACTATTCTTACTCTTTCATGTACAGTAGTTCTTTTAGATCTTAATATGAAACCATTCTGTCTAGTGTTGTTATATTTCATTTCTACTGCAGTGGTGGAAAAAGTACCCAACTGTCATGAGAAAAATAAAGATACCTTAATAGAAAATGACTCAAGTTAAAGTGAGTCACACAGGAACATCCTGTATTTGGTTTTAAATATACTAAAGTAAATGTAATTGCTCAAATATACTTAAGTATAAATCCTTTCAAATGAGTTATATTAGGCATAACACACAGCATGCTTGCCAGGGGCACCCTTCCAACACTCAGACATAATTTACAAACAAAGTACGTGTTTAGTGAGTCCCCCAGATCAGAGGCAGTATGGATGACCGGGATGTTATCTTGATAAGTATGTAAATTAGACCATTTTCCTGTCCTGCTAAGCATTCAAAATCTAACGAGTATTTTTGGGTCTCAAGGAAAATGTATGGAGTAAAACGTACATAATTTTCTTTAGGAATGTAGTGAAGTAAAAGTTGTCAAAAATATAAAGAGTTCAAGTGACATACAGATAAAAAAAACAACTTAAGTAGTATTTTCAAGTATTGTTACTTAAGTACTTTACTGTAGTTAGCCTGATGGCTATTTAAATTTTTTTTACTAGGCAAGTCAGTTAAAATAAGAACAAATTCTTATTTTCAATGACGGCCGAAGAACAGCGGGTTAACTGCCTTGTTCAGGGGCAAAACGACAGATTTGTACCTTGGTGATTCGATCTTGCAACCTTCCGGTTTCTAGTCCAAAGCTCTAACCACTAGGCTACTGGCCACCCCAATGCTACAGTTATGAACTGTAGCATTTTTTTTTTTTTTCATGTTCAGAAGTGTTCCATAGTGCAACTGACTTTGACCTCTGTCTGTCAGGTGGACGAGGGAGGTTTGGAGCAGAGGGATATAGAGCTGGTGATGGCCCAGGCTAACGTGTCCCGTTCCAAAGCTGCCCACGCCCTCAGACACAACACCAACGACATCGTTAACGCCATCATGGTGAGGAGGGAGTGATGAAGGAAGGAATCTGTTGTAACACACTGTCCACATTGGGCCTACATTTGCTGTTATGACCTGATTGCAACAGTCCTTTTTCCAACAGATCTTGAAAAAAAAGAAGCTTAACAATATGTTTTTCACGCATCCAACCCCAAGTAATTCTCCCCCTCTTTCTTCTCTCCCACAGGAGCTGACCATGTGAGAGGACCCCCCCCCCAAAAGCATAAATGCCAGTGTCACATCTGTATCGCTGCTATGTTGCATTCTCCTTACCTGCTAATAAACAGTCTGTTATAACCACACTAGTGGGCAATACTGTTAACCACCCTTATACTGCACGTCATGTATGTAGTGAAAATGGGGCATTTTACAGACAGTCGCTTTTATTACATTAAAACAAACAGAATACAAAACATAGACAAACAAGTGTTCAGTTCAGAAAAAAGGTCAGTTTAAATCATGCTCACAATGAATAACACATACATACAGTACCATTGAAAAGTTTGGACACCTACTCATTCCAGTGTTTTTCTTTATTTTCTACATTGTAGAATAATAGTGAAAACATCAAAACTATGAAAATACATATGGAATCATGTAACCAAAAAAGTGTTATACAAATCAAAATATATTTTACATTTAAGATTCTCTTTGCCTTGATGACAGTTTTGCATTCTCTCAAACAGCTTCATGAGGTAGTCACTCGGAATGCATTTCAATTAGCAGGTGTGCCTTAAAAGTTCATTTGTGGAATTTCTTTCCTTCTTAATGCGTTTGAGCCAATCAGTTGTATTATGACAAGGTAGGGGTGGTATACAAAAGATAGCCCTATTTGGTAAAAGACCAAGTCCATATTATGGCAAGAACAGCTCAAATAAGCAAAGAGAAACAGTCCATCATTACTTTAAGACATGAAGGTCAGTCAATCAGAAATATTTCAAGAACTTTGAAAGTTTCTTCAAGTGCAGTCGCAAAATTCATCAAGGGCTATGATGAAACTGGCTCTCATGAGGACTGCCACAGGAAAGGAAGACCCAGAGTTACCTCTGCTGCAGAGAATAAGTTCGTTAGAGTTGTCAGCCTCAGAAATCACAGCCCAAATAAATACTTCACAGAGCTCAAGACACATCAACATCAACTGTTTAGAGGAGACTGCGTGTGAATCAGGCCTTCATGGTCAAATTGCTGCAAAGAAACCACTACTAAAAAGGGCACCAATAAGAAGAGACTTGCTTGGGCCAAGAAACACGAGCAATGGACATGAGACTGGTGGAAATCTGTCCTTTGGTCTGATGAATCCAAATTTTAGATTTTTGGTTCCAACCGCCGTGTCTTTGTGAGACACAGAATAGGTGTAAGGATGATCTCTGCATTTGTAGTTTCCACCGTAAAGCTTGGAGGAGGTGTGATGGTGCTTTGCTGGTGACACTGTCAGTGATTTATTTAGAATGCAAAGCACACTTAACCAGCATGGCTACCACAGCATTCTGCCGCGAAACACCTTCCGATCTGGTTTGCGCTTAGTGAGACTCAATTTTTTCCCCACAGGACAATGACTCAACACACCTCGAGGCTGTGTAAGGGCTATTTGAGCAAGGAGAGTGATGGAGTGCTGCATCAGATGACCTGGCCTCCACAATCACTCAACCTCAACCCAATTGAGATGGTTTGGGATGAGTTGAACCGCAGAGTGAAGGAAAAGCAGCCAACAAGTGCTCAGCATATGTGAGAACTCCTTCAAGACAGTTGGAAAAGTATTCCTGGTGAAGCTGGTTGAGAGAATGCCAAGAGTGTAAAGGCGTCAAGGCAAAGGGTGGCTACTTTGAAGAATATAACATATAATCAAGTTGTTTAATTATAATTGTTTTGGTTACTACGTGATTCCATATGTGTTATTTCATAGTTGGGAGGTCTTCACTATTATTCTACAATGTAGAAAATAGTAAAATAAAGAAAAACCCTTGAATGAGGAGGTGTCCAAACCTGACTGGTACTATTTTTTTTTAAACCAGAAATTATTTTACTATGTGTAAAATCCCTACTCCCACTAACGATGGAATGAGTACGTCGAAACCCAGTTGGGTGGCTGGTACACCTCCGGAAGACACAGCTGGCATGGTTTGGTCAATGGTGTGCCTATATTTTTGTTCATTCATTTGTTAAGTCACAGTGGTTGTCACACACACACACACATACATACATATATATAAGTCAAGGTCACAAGTCAAAGTGCAAATGTCTTTTGGATGGGTCAGTATGTTCCTTAGTCCTTGGGCGGCAGGACGTTGTTGTCAAAGTGTCCCTGGTTGGTGATGTTCCCTGCTGGAAAGTACCTGGCTACCACGAATGACGAGCCATCTGGCGCACTGGCCTTCCCCACACCCAGCTTCTTACTGCCCTTCCACACCATTGCTGTGAAATGACCTGGTTAGAGAGAGAGAGAGAGAGAGACAAGCTAAACACCTTCACCGAAGGAAGCCCTCTGCAGCACTGCTCTTCTAAATATTTACAGCTACAGAGCCCTATATTCATCCCCCCCCCCCCCTCTATCATCCCCTCCATATACACTCTTTCCCCTCTATTGCACACTCCCATCTCTCCCCCTCCGTCTTTCCTCCTTTATCTGTCAGCAGCACATGAGTTGATAGGAATGATCCTGACGCTGCAGGGTCGGTCACACTGAGCAGGAGGATTCAGGAAGAGAACAGGAAGGACAGAAAAGACTGGGAATGCTATAAAGAACTGTGATTTTCCACAGGAAGCAGTGTTCCATGCATGTTTGTGAGCAGAGTCACAGAACTACACAGTCACAGAATGAGAATGTCACATTTATAGAACAAAGACCACACAGTCCAACACTGCCTGGGTGAACACAACACTGTGGCATGCAGCATCACACAAGTCAGAGTGTGTGTCTGTGTGCATGCTTGTGTCTCACCTGTGCCAGAGGAGAAGCCGGGGCGGTTGAAGTTGTATTGTTTGACCTCGTCATACCAGCGGTCAGCCACATCCTTCCCTATACACAGAGAGGACAAAGGTTACAGGTTATCACATAACATTATACTTGTTTGTTGCCTTTGTCACCATTGTTTAACAGAAACTCGGGCCAAAACCCCCAGAGTTCCAGCAGAGATGACAGCGGCAAGGAAATATTATCCAAGATGGCAGCTGTCCAAGGCAACAGTGCTAACCGTATAAAAGCTGCCAAAGCTTGAGGTGGGTCAGAAGAACACGGAGAGGTTTGAGATCCCGAGTTTCAGAGGAGTAGTCCAGAGAGAGATGAACTGAGCTTGACCCAGTGACAGTATGTATCCATAGGAGACTGTTTATGAATCACAGCAGACTGTCAGGTCAGTGCACAGACATAGTTGTGCTCTGAGTCATGGTCTTGTTGCTGAAACACTCCGAACACAGAGCAGGGAAATGGACCCCAGCTGTTCCTGCCTGGGCCGCCACTGGACAGGATAGTCTATAGTTTAGACCTAACTAAACCCTACAGAGACTCTGGATCGCTCTCTTTAATGGATCGCTCTCTTTAATGTTACTATCTGTACCGTACACAGTGAATAATGTATCTGTCTCCATTTACATAACTAAACATATGCAGGCTATGTCAATGTTTGGTTATAGCATTAGGAGTCATCGTGTTACAGTGTGTGTACCTGGCTGGTCATAGGAGGCCCAGGCCAGGTTCTCGCCACAGCTCCCCTTACTGGACTCAACACTGTGCTTCAGGATCCGTGTGCTGGCCAGAGACTCAGCATACCTACAGGGTGGAGATAGTTGTGGTAATAGTTAGATAAAGACAGCTAAAAGATGGGTGGGGTTAGGTGAAGTGGAAGGAAGTAAGGGTGTGGTTGGCCATGTCTCTGATAAAGGTGGTAGGTGGAGGAGAAAGATAAGTGTGTGTGTGTGGGTTGGGGGGGCCCCGATGTCTGGGTGACCCACCTAGTGGCATCGCTACTCAGCTTGCTGCTCAGCTTCAGAGGGGGTGTCTGGTGCTTCCTACGATACTCATTATGACTCCGCAACACTTCCTCCGAAAACTGCTTAGAAGCTGAGAGAGAAACACATAAAACAAGATGCCATGAAAAAACTGAAGGTAAATGTCTATTGTTTCCCTTGTTTTCACTGTAATATACAATCAAACTTTCAAATCATTAATACAACTCAATAAAACGATAGGCTGCAGATAATCAGACGGTAACTTAGGCAGTAGTAAATCTCCAGTAAGCCCCATACATATGGCTGTTCCCCAGGCTTGAGTCTATAATACTAGACAGACAGTACCAGGGTATGTATGAATGGGGGACACATCCACCCTCTCCCCAGCCTGGTGCCAATCACAGCCATACTCACACATCTCCATTCTCTCTGGCATTCACACAATGAGGCGATTATCTCACACACACACACACACACTTAGCAGATGTAGCGGAATACAGTCTGTTACAGCCTTGTGAATAATCAGTGGTTGCAGTCCTTGGGGCTGGATCCTTGACCCAGACTTAGCTTATTCCTAAACTAAATACCACTTTCAATGGAGGATAATGTGGTTCTGGAAACTGGCACCGAAAATGTTCTGTCAATCGATCTCTCTCACACACACACACACCTTGCACATAGGGAATTCCCCTACTGGCACAGCTATTCCTGATACTCTCACCACCCCTTTCTCCCTGTTGCATGATAACAGCCCATTGTCACAAATTGAGACCTAATCCTCTTTTGTAATCACACACACACACACACACACACACACACACACACACACACACACACACACACACACACACACACACTTTGATAAACATTTTCCACTTTCACACAGTCCTATTCCAGTACAATTAAATCTCATGTAGTCTTACCTGATTTGCCCATGACACAGAAACTCTCTCTTGTTCCCTTTGGCTCAGTCCGCTCTCTGACGGTCTGAAACAGCTGCTATAACTTTGTTTCTGTCCCTCTCTCCCTCTCCCTTTCTGTATTCCTATTTTTCTCCGTAGCCTTTGTTCCTCTCGCTCACACTTCTCCCTCTAGTAAACTAGTCTTTCTCAAAACTTCTGCTTCTGTCCTCTCTCACTCTTAAACACCCTGCCTTTTCCTTGGCCACACACACATTATCCTCCCTCTCCCCTTATCCCTCTGTAACACACAGGCTCCCTCTCTCTGTGTAACTGAAAGGGGAGACCCAGCATGGCTGTTCTGATGACATCATCTCTATGAGACACATGCCCTTTTATGGCCTGAGATTCCTGCTTTCTGCTTGAAATGTGAGCTGGACATTCTACCCTAACTAAATTAAGAGCAGTTTAACTGTTTAGAAGCACTTTTACACAGTTTTACTACGGTGAGCCTATGTGGCATCGATATTAGTCAGAAAAATGTATTCTAGTGTCCAAATTGACTACAAAGTGTAAATAGTAGGATCATTCTGGTCATAAAGTCAGTCTCGTCCAAAACTGAGATTTTCAAGAACATTTAATTTAAAAAAAGGAAGGGTACCGTAACAATTTTCCTTGGGTTGGGTTTATTTCAATCCTGCCCACAGCTGGCAGCACCCAAGTAATCATCAATTCGATGTGCAGCTGCATGTGACCCGATTGTAATACCCTTAGGCTAGGGTATAGTTAGAGACCATCAATAAAATTACACAATGTACATGTGACAATATTAAAATATTTAAATAGCTCCAAATTTCAATGACTTAAAAACCTCAAACCAACTATAAACTGTAAACTCATATACAAATATTGAAAGCAGTTAATGAGACAACTAAAAGGTGTGCCTTTAATGTAAATATTGTCCTAGTTACATTGTGTAATTTATAGACGGTCCCTCACTAGCCCTGGAGATAGGCTATCCAAAGTCTAACTCTGTCACTTGGGCACAACAGCCGGCTGAAGATAATTGGCAAAAGAAGTGGCCTAGGTGACTTCAAGACATGGTTAGGCTGTTTTATGTTATCTCGAAGGGTGTATGACTAACTGTTTTGGCAGAGTGAATATACAAACCCTTGTCACGTGCGAACACACACACAAGAGAAACCCACATTAAAGTCTCGTTTGATTTCCGTCATGGCTGCTGCATTTCTTAATGTTCAAGCAACAAACAAAAAACAATGCCAAATGAGTAACTTCAGCCCCTCTTTAAGTGTACATTTCATCAGAAGATTACTTCCCTAAAGGCTTGCTCCAGGACACAGTAAGCTATTCTACCTGCCAAGAGCAAATAAGGTGTCAAGATTCCAAAGCCTGAACTCTCTCAGGAGAATCAGTTTGACACAGAGGCCTGGTCATTTGTTTTGGTGGCTTGATCAGAGTAGTGGGACTGAGAAGGAATAAGAAAACAATCAAACTTTACTCTGTGTGGCGACAGTTCGGCAACGCTGTGCTGTGACTGGGTCAGAGATGGTAGGAGATCGATATGGAGAACAAAGTGAAGCAAGTATGGAGCATAGCGGTAAAAATAAAAGGGAGAAGAAAAAAAAGAAAGTGGGAGAGAAAGAGAGTAGGGGTTTGAAGGGGAGCGATAGGTCGATGGAGGCAGAGATGAAGAAGAAAAGGAAGTTTGAGGAGAGCAACATAGTTTCCAAAGCCAGCGGCAGTTCGGAGGTAGAGCGTGCCGAGAAGGAAGGGCAAGCTAAGTCGCGAGGGGATCATGAGTCTGATAAGGCTGACGGCTGTGATAAAAGAGTTGATTGGGGAAGTTGTCAATGCTAACGTGTTAAGAGTGGAAGCCTTTTCTGTTCACATCATTTTTAGGATGATGCTTTTGTGGCGATGTTGGTGCGGTCTCTTGCTCCATTCGTATTTGGGAACCCATTGATGACATCATGGCAAAAATGACTGCACTTTAGGCTATATGGATTAGTATTGTAGCAAATGCACTGATGTTGTCAAATTATATGATATAGGCTGGTAGGTAGGTAAGTCCAGCCGGCCAGTTAGGTAGGTCTGGCCAGTAAGGTAGGTCCAGCCAGCCAGGTAGGTAGGTCGGCTGGACCTCCCTACCTTGCCAGACCTAGGTTCAGCTGACTGGCCAGGTTGCTAGGTAGGTCCGGTCATGTAGGTAGGTCTGGCCAATTAGGTAGGTCTGGCCGGCCAGGTAAGTATGTCCGGCTGGCCGGCAAGCCAGGTAGGTAGGTCGGCTGGACCTACCTACCTGGCCAGACTTATCTACCAGATTAGGTAGGAAGTTCCGGCAGGCCAGGTAGGTCCAGCCGACTGACCAGGTAGGTCCGGATGAAACAGGAATTTATTGAGCTGATCAGCAACCTAAAAGGCTCTGAAAAGCATCCAATTATCTCCTGTCCCTTGCCATCACTGGGTCGCGGCTGCGAAAGTTTCAGCAGGCTCTTAGCACTTTAAATCTGGCTTAAAGTCTACTGCCATTCTGTTGGTGTAACCTTTTACAATTTCAACACTTGTTGGAAACAAAAGATGCTCTACAGGGACGATGGACCCAAACCATCTAGGCACCTGGACCCTTTTCATATTTCAAGGCTGCGTTGAGATATTGACTCAGAGACAGACCAAGCCCTGCTCAGGTAATACCTCCCGTCCTCTCTAAGCGCTATCGTCATACTGTTGTCTATGTCTGCCAGGGGTGTTGTCAGTTGTAATTTTGTACCCATTGACTCCACTCTTAGATCTGCTATTGTTAGCTCAAAAGAGGAACCCGCTGTGGCCTGCTCACCCAATGCTTTTAGTTCAAGTGTGAATTCCGTAAACCTGAATACCCCCTGGTTTTCAAATCACGTAGAGGGCTTGGGCTATGCACCATCATTGGTTACACTGAGAGTTCCTCATATTGACATTGGTTGCAGCCTCAGGCCCTATGGTGCTAACCTTGGCAAAGTCATTCCAATTTCTTATTGTTCCTCTATTACTAACAGGGATAGACCAAATGGTGCAGTTCTATGAAATATTTTAGCCATACCAACTATATCAATCATCAGACAGGGCGTGCAACAGCCTATTGAACGTAGCTTGTTTGAGCTGTTTCCATGTGACTTTAAAAATCGTAAAGGACTTGGGTTGATGCATCTGAACATTAGGAGCTTACTTCCTAAACTAGATTTCGTCAATATCTGAGCTATGCAGACGAATCCGGATATTCTGGTATGGACTGAAACTTGGAACTCTGGGGACATTCTGGACTCTGATATTAAAGCCATAGGCCACAAATAAAAGCAGGCTCAGCTACACTCATAGACTGCATAAAAAATAACTGACATGACTCATAGTGCATTAAACAAAATGTGTTACAATAGTAATAATAGTAGCACAGTAGATAGTGTAAAAAAAAAAGGCAGATGCATGTTTTTTATGTCTTTCCCATTAGATGGCGGTGTTGGCACAGACATGAAGAGTGGAACATGGAACCTAAACTGAAGAAGGAGGTACATGATGTTGAGTTTAATTCGAAAGAGTTCGACCACATCCCATACCAACACTTAGATGGGCTGCATCTCCTCTTCTCCAGCCTTCTTCTGCACTAATTTGAAACTGCACTGGTGACCTATTCTGTGTAGGAAATGAGTCGGGTTAAAACAATACATACAAAAATAATTATTGTGCAATTTATATTATTTATATTGGCTACATTTAGATTTGTCTTTCATAATTTGGCATTAGTGCATAAGCCCTAGCTTTAGGGCCTAACTTTATACGTGCCAAATAGCCTTCACGCCACATGCTTTTGTGAACTGGCAGAACAATTCCACTGAGGCAAAAAGTAACATGTTTAATTCAATAAGAGAAAATCTGCAAAATGGAGAGTTTAAAATAAAGAGAAGGGAGGGCCAGAAAAGTCATGTTTAGGAAAGATTTGGGGAATTAGTTAAAGAGGATGATAGCAGTGCCTATGTGTGATGACTGTGAGGCTCTACACTAATTTGACAGAGACAAGATGTGGACATCAAATAGACCTATGCCATGTCAAGGAAAGGGTAGCCTACTCTTTAGATGGCTTAAATGAAATCTGGACACTGACTATAGGTCTATAACCTTTCACATGTTTCCAAGCCGAACTGAAACATATTGGGTCGTTTTCACAGCTTTCTATTTCCTAACAACTGGTCAAACTGATGTCATTAGGACATTTGGCACAGAAAATCTTTCCTATTTTTCTTCCCTGTTCCTAAACATATTTTCCTGTGAAAGCAGAGATGACACTGAAAACGTTACCGATGTCAACTAGTTTGAAGCATTCATTCTATAATTTATGACATTAGTCTGGTCAGCAAAACTTTATTTAGTCTTCTAGGGCAACATACATTACATGACCAAAGTATATGGGCACCTGCTTGTCAAACATCTCATTCCAAAATCATGGGCATTAATATGGAGTTAGTTCCTTACTTTGCTGCTATAACAATCTCCACTCTTCTGCGAAGACTTTCCACTAGATGTTGGAACATTGCTGTGGGGACTCGCTTCTGTTCAGCCACAATTAGTGAGGTCGGACACTGATGTTGGGTGATTAGGCCTGCCTCGCAGTCGGCGTTCCAATTCATCCCAAAGGTGTTTGACGGGGTTGAGGTCAGGGCTCTGTGCAGGCCAATCAAGTTTTTCCACACCGATCTCGACAAACCATTTCTGTATGGAACTTGTTTTGTGCACGGGGGCATTGTCATGCTGAAATAGGAAAGGGCCTTCCCTGAACTGTTGCAACAAAGTTGGAAGCCAGAATCGTCTCAAATGCCATTGTATGCTGTAGCGTTAAGATTTCCCTTCACTGGAACTAAGGGGCCTAGCCCGAACCATGAAAAACAGCCCCATACCATTATTCCTCCTCTACCAAACTATACAGTTAGCATTATGCATTGGGGCAGGTAGCGTTCTCCTGGCTTCCGCCAAACCCTGGTTCGTCCGTCGGACTGCCAGATGGTGAAGCGTAATTCAGTACTCGAGAGAACGCATTTCCATACCTCCAGAATCCAATGACGGCGAGCTTTACACCCCTCCAGCCTACACTTGGCATTGCGTATGGTGATCTTAGGCTTGTGTGCAATTGCTCGGCCACGGAAACACATTTCATGAAACTCCCAACAAACAGTTATTGTGCTGACATTGTATCCAGAGGCAGTTTGGATCTCGGTAGTGTTTTTACACCCTACGCGCTTCAGCACTTTTTTAATTATCAATTAGCCTTTTAAAATTATAAACTTGGATTAGCTAACACAACGTGCCATTGGAACACAGGAGTAAATGGTTACTGATAATGGGCCTCTGTACGCCTATGTAGATATTCCATTAAAAGTCAGCCGTTTCCAGCTACAATAGTCATTTACAACATTAACAATGTCTACACTATATTTCGGATCAATTTGATGTCCTTTTAAAAGACAAAAAATGTGCTTTTCTTTCAAAAACAACCCCCAGAACCATCCTCACATACTTTGTGCCCCCGCTGGGTTTTGGTGTGTGTGTGTGTGTAAGTAATCTGATTTATAGAGAGAAGCTCTTTCAGAGGGCAGTGGAGACGTTGATCCATGCAGATATAATATCTCTGCTGTCAAAAAGGTTGGCACTGCTACCTGTGAATTGTGGCAGTCGGTCTCTCTCTGTCTCTCTGTGTCTGTTGCAACCATTTATATCCCTCATCCCTATATATATATTTCTCCCCCCTCTCTATCGATCTATCTTTCCTCTCTTTCTCTCTGTCTCTGTCTTCACCTTCCCCCTCTCTATCGTCCACTCTCTAGCTCCCTCTATTATTCTATCTCTCCTCTTTCTATCTCTCTATCTCTCTGCACTTTCTTTCTGTCTCTCCCTCAGGAGATAATATGATATCTGTGATGAGAAGCATTTCCTTGCTTTAACGATTCGATAACGACCCCCTCCCATCAATCCTTCACAACGTTGTCCTCTCCACTCTGTTCTCCTGTCATGTGTGTCTCAGGCCGTTAACATTGATGGCACATTACGGAGTTAACTACGGAGATATCAAAAGTGCTCAAAATGTGAAATAACTTGGAAAGTGCATGCAAGTGCACTTAAGTGCATATAAGTACCTATAAGTTGCTATAATTGTATTCCAGCAGTCGGAAGAGGAGGTTGAGGACTTTTTAATAACTGTTGCAGTTCAATCTCATCCTCATTCGAAAGTCTTGTGTGTGTGTGTGTGTGTGTGTGTGTGGGGAGACTGAGACGGTATTAAAGAGACCTTATTACCAGGAATTAAATTATCAGCAGCAGGAGGAGGAGGAGGAGGAGGAGGAGGAGGGAGTTTATTTTCGCCCAATAAATTCCCAGTGTTCTGTATCAGAACCCTACAATTCAGTAAGAATTAGCTGGCATTTGTGATGTCATCAGATAGAACCACAGAGAATGTTCCACAGAGGATAGAAGTATTCAGTCAGTACATCTAGCATGTTTAATAGGAGTCTAGCACCTGTCAATCAAATTAAATAGAATTCTCACAATAAGAGATGTCATTTCCCCAAATGCCATAAATCTGATCATCCTGTTGCAGGATAACTTTCCTTTCCTAAAATGTGCAGTGTATTTGAGGTTTAAAAAGGCTTCTGAACTGTGTAGTTTCCACTTAGAAATGTCAGACTTGATTTTCTCTAATCCACATACAATCATTTCCATGATAATTATAATCCACATAACAATTCACATTTCCTGTTGCTGCAGGATTATTTTAGTGCTGCATCAAACTGGCACAAATTAAGATCCTACATCTGTATCTAAAGGTGAGATAGGGAGGGAGGGAAGTGATAGAAAAAGCAAGAGTGAGATTCTGAGGCAGAGAGTAAGAAACGGGGAGAGGGAGAGAGCAAGACGATGATGATGGTTTGTCTGGGGGGAGATGGCTGACTCCTGGCTGACTCTAATCAGCAGAAATGTAATGTCTTAATAGGCCAGTGCAGTTACACACACACACACACACACACACCCGCACACAGTTTTAAAAGGCCGTAGCAGTCAATAAAGTTCCTAATGTGCTTTAAGAAATTAAGCCTTTGGAGAGGAGCAGAGTGCATGTTGGATATTAACCCCAGGCAGTAACCTGCTCTATCAACACTCTAATTAAATTACCCTCTCTCTCGCTCTCTCTCTCACACACACACACACACACACACACACACACACACACACACACACACACACACACACACACAAACTCTTCAAAAGGAGGATGAAATTAGTAAGGTAAGGGAGATAAGTCAGATGATGACAGTAGGCGTCTGTGCCAGTGGTCTATAGACGTCTATATTTATTGACCTTAGCTGTTTCTTATTGATTTATGTATTATGTTTTGATATCCTGTTTCAGAGCACAATCTCTCACTGGTCGCTGCATGCCTCAATATGAATCCCGAGTTGATATTTTCTTTGTAGAGATGGGCTTTTTAATGGAATATGTCACCCATCTGTGGGGCTTTCTGGCCTTATTTATTTCTTTCTTTTTTGCCTCAGTTCAATATTCAAAAGGCACTCGCACATTAGAGCTATCTTTGTTGCTGGTGCATGGTAACAATTGAATAAGATGAATTCAATCAATTGCAGAAGAAGGAAATCGCTCAGAACGTTTACGCTGTATTTTAAGGACAGGTGTTGTTTGTGTCCAACACTGTATCAGAGGTGTCAAGCTGTTTCTCTTGCAGACATTGTAATTGGATATTGACACAAAACCACTCCTGTCCCTAAAATATAGCAGACACATTTGAACCAACAGTGCCGTTTCCATTACCTGATGAAATTGGGACATCTGTCTAGACTCTCTTACTCTGAAACTCCCGAAGTCAATTCAGGCTACCATATTCAACAGAGGGTGTGTGTGTGTTTGCCATGCTGAGGTGCACTCTTATAGTGAGACAGGAGACTGTCTGGGAGAATGCTGGACTGGGGAGAGCGGTTAGCAGCACATCAGCAGCTGTCACACACGCACACACACAAAAACACACAAACAAACACACAATGCAGCTGTCAAGCGCTGACAAATGGAGAGACAGGGCCAGATAACTTCCATTCAACACACACACACACACACACACACACACACACACACACACACACACACACACACACACACACACACACACACACACACACACACACACACACACACACACACACACACACACACACACGAGTCCATCCCATATCCTATTCGAGCTATCCCTCTTTCTTTGTCCTCCTGTATTAAGCTGTCAGTGTCAGTGTCCGTGTCAGATCCACTTCACAGAGATAAGGAGTTAGTGTGTGGGCACGTGCGTGCTTGTGTTTGTGTTGGTTTTGGTTCATACCACCCACTCCTCTATCTAGGAATATCTTCCATAGACAGACATCTATACATCTTGTCTTTCTTTGTGAAAAACGTTTACTGATCTGTTTTATAAAAGGCCATAGTGTATCATGACTGTAGTCACAGCCTAACACCTTGACTTATAATCAGAGGTGTCATGCCCATAGCGGGCACAGGGTTTTTCCTGTTTAATATTTTGTTTTTAATAAATTGTTGGTAATATTGTATCTCTGTAATACTACTAGCCACCTAATTTTATGAAGTTGGCTATAGCTAGTCCAGATTGGTTCCCAATCTCATAACTAGCTACCAAGAAAGTTATTTCAGACTATCAATCAAGTTAGAGTAGCTAGCTTGTCTAACTATCTTAGCTGGCATGGCTGCTGGCAAGGTTGGTAGACTTTAGAAAAGCAAACAATTACTAAACGTACTGGAAAAGACACACATTCCTTTCAATCTTTTACCCAGATTTTAACAGAGATGCAAATAAACATATTACATTTCTTAAAAACACCAGTCAGGAGGATACAGAGAGCTCCAGAGGTTTGCTTAGTACCCCTCCAGACCACCCCCCAGCCATCTTCACATACTTTGTACCCCTCAGATTTTGGGGGTGCATGATGCCTCTGCTTATAATGAAGTATTATCCATGATATACAGTGCTGTTATTTGCCCTCTTTCTAATTTTCTCTACTTTTGCATATTTTTTATACTGAATGTTATCAGATCAAAACCTAATGAGATGGGTCTCATTATGTCTGGCGAAAACCAAACGCTGCATATCACAGTAAGAACCTCATACCAACAATCAAGCATGGTGGTGGTAGTGTGATGGTTTGAGGATGCTTTGCTGCCTCAGGTCCTGGATGACTTGCCTTAATAGAAGGAACCATGAATTGTGCTGTGTATCAGAGAAATCTACAGGAGAATGTCAGGCCATCTGTCTGTGAGCTGAAGCTGAAGTGCAGCTGGTTCACACAGCAAGAAAATGATCAAAAACACACAATCAAGTCTACATGGTTAAAAAGCAACACATTTGAAGTTTGGGAAAGGCCTAGTCAAAGTCCAGACTTAATCCCAATGGAGATGATGTGGAAGGACTTGAAACGAGCAGTTCATGCTTGAAAACCCACAAATGTTGCTGAGCTAAAGCAGTTCTGCATTCAAGAGTGGGCTAAAATTCCCCCACAGCGATGTGAGAGACTGATCAACAACTACAGGAGGTATTTGGTTGCAGTCATTGGAGCAAATGGAGGCACAAACCGTTATTGAGTGTAAGGGGGCAATCACTTTTTCACACAGAGGAATTGGGTGTTGCATAAATTTGTTAAATAAAATACGTTTTTTTTGTTGTTATTTGTAAACTCTGGTTCCCTTTATCTAATATTAGGTTTTGGTTGAAGATCTGATAACATTCAGTATCAAAAATATGAAAAAATAGAGAAAATCAGAATGGGGGCACATACTTTTTCACGGCGCTGTACCACATTCTCAAACACATTATGGCTTAAACTCTGAACAGAGACAAAGTGTATAGTTTACCGTAATAATAAAAAGGTCTGGAGAGCAGATGGAACAAGAGGAGAAATGGGAGTATGTGTTTTCTTGTGTCAACTGGGCAGCTCAATGCTGAAACTTAATCATCACACACAAACAAACACACACATGCACACGCACACACATACTCACTCATATAGGCTTATACATATACCAGAGATACACACACACACACACACACACACACACACACACACACGCACACACACACACACACACACACACACACACACACACACACACACACACACACACACACACACACACACACACACACACACACAGAGAATGACTTGATGAAGAATAACTTTGTTCTGCATTCTCCCTCTCTTCTCCTCCAGTCATGGATCATGGGAGGTCAGGGAGACAAAACATAGTCTAATATAGAAGGAGAATGCAGGACCACAGCCTTGGGGAGTGAGAAACAGCAGGTGTGTGTGTGTGTGTGTGTGTGTGTGTGTGTGTGTGTGTGTGTGTGTGTGTGTGTGGTGTGTGTGTGTGTGATGGGGAGAGAGGGTCTGAGAGAAAATGAGATTGGTGAAATGAATAGTGCACTTTCTTTCCCCAAATGAAAGTGGCTCTCATATTTGGGGAAAAAGTGATGGGGTGTGAAGAAAATCCATCTGAAGGAGGGAGGGATGCCAGTATCCCTGATGAAATGACAAAGGCCCACAAACAGAAAACGAATCAGGGAGAAAAGCAGACAAACAGATTGTATAGAAAGCCAAGGGCTCCCCATGAGACTGTTAGAAACTTCACTGAAACTTTACTGTGAGACTTTACATGGAGAAACTTTACTCATCGTTACATACAATGTACTTAATTAAAGTGGAATGGACAGTGTTTTAACTATTTTGCAGATATGAAACAAACAATCATAATATACGTCAAAAATATCAAACTGCTAGTCAAAGAGTTTGAAACTCCCAAACTCCCATGTCACAACATGTTATGATGCTGGGTGTAAAGTAAAGTGTTACCGTTGGCAGAATAGATGGATGCAGTTCAATACAGCATGATTAATATAATTCATCAATACATTTCTTGGTAGTCCAAAAAATCTTGCTATCAAGTTGTAAATCACAGCTGGCCTGGTACACTGTTTGCTTCTTCTACCCATTCAGGATGCACTGTTTCAGTTTCAATGACTCAATATTTTGAACAGAAATGGATGACTAACTAAGGCTGGGAATGTCAACAAGTCAGTCATGATCACAAGTCAGTCATAACATGACTAATAGGCTAGCACACTTGTGTCAAACACAATGTCTGTGGGCCGAATAGGACACACAAATGAGTATAAATGAGTCAACAGTTGCATTATCTACTTTATAAAATTACAGCTTGATGCGCTCGCATCGGTGAATTCAACTTCAATTATTTCCGTGTGTCCCATTTACAGTAAGGTGACCAGATTTCTGAAATTAAAACCGGGGACATTTCCAGCTCGGCAAGTCAATATATCATTAAAATATCCAATGTTATTATCTATGAAATATAAAAGGGGGACAATTCCGGGTTCATGTATTTAGTCTAACAGGCACGCTGTGATAGAGAAAACAACTATATTACAAAAACACTACAGACGAGACAGAACTGTCCGATCTGAACAGCCATTCAGTGGTCCTGGTAGTCTGGGTAGAACTGATCTGAACAGCCATTCAGTGGTCCTACTAGTCTGGGTAGAATAAGTGCAGAAGAGAACATGAGCAAAACTGAAAAAACAGACAATAGTATATGTGAAATACTTAACAACATAATAAAGAAGTAAGACGATGATGAGGTTGGTACCTACATTGTATACTTATACCAACCTAATCTGTATATTTCTCAGAAGAATGTATCTTCTTCAGGATTGCTCTGTCTTTAGCCAGCTTCTCCATGAACTCCTGGCAGGGAGGTTGAAGTTTGTCTTCACAATAAGCATGGCCTTGATGGTAGGAACAGTGAACCTATTTCTTGCTGCTGTCCATAGATCATTAATTTGGGAGAACACTCTCCCGACTGGTGCATTACTTCCAGGTAAGCACATGACAACAGACGCTAATCTAGCCAGGTTAGTGTGTGGGATGTCGTTCTCTTTGAAGTGAGTAACCACCATGCTCCATCTCTGACTAAGCGGTGTCTCAGATGTTTTCCATTCCTCAAGCGATTCCCCCTTTAGGAACTCTTGCTGGCCAGTAACCTCGTCAAACAATGCATTATCATTGATGGTCACATTAGGGCATTTTTCCTGCAGTGTGCCTGCTGCCTTCTGGATCTCTTCATGCTGAGGTTGCCTTTTTAAAAGGAGACAATGTAAATCTTTTAGATGATCTGTGTGCTTTCCCCAATGCTTGCAAGTAGTTCGCAGCCGTAGTGAAGAATGATTGGGATGTTTTGTGAAAGCTCTCTTTAGACATGGCTCCATTTTCCTCCAGCTCTCTCAGAAGTCCTCTGACCAAAACTGGAATGAAGTTGTCATCACGTCTTGCAGTCAATTTTGCCTCAATGTTTCTCAGAATTGCAGCGGACTCCACAGCACAGTGGTCCTGGCCTTCAAGCATCTTGATCGTGTCACTGAATACAGTCAAGTTTCCATGGACAAAGGCCAGCCAAAGTTCAGTCAGTGGATCTTCAAACATTGTTCATAGGACAGGGCATTTGTCTTCAGAAATAAAAAAGGATTTCAATGGCACATGCATTTTCAGCACTCTTTCTAGAGCAGGGAGCAGGGACAGCCAGCGAACATCGCTGTGTCCTAAAATGTTATGGTACTCCTGGCCAACAAAATCACAAAAGCTCTTCAGTCTTTCTACTCTGACGGTGAAAATATGAAAATATCCAAATATCTTTGTGAGCAGGTACTCAACATCAAGGGGAATCATATCCAAAGCTGTTCTGGCCGTGTTATGAATGATGTGGGCAGGACAACCTAAGCCAATCACCTCCCGCTGCAGAGCATTTTTTTTACATTGGTATGGACATTGACCCTCTCCAAAATTGGTATTTGTGTTGTCGGAAGAGAATGCCAGGACTTTGTTTTCCAGGTTACATTTTTGGATGACCACCAGGACCTCAGCTGCAATTTCCTCTGCTGTTTCTCCTTTCAATTCAACAAAATCAAGCAGTTTTGTTTCCACAGATGTGCTGCCATCATATATCTTACAATATCTGACTACTATTGGCAGCAGCTTTACATGTCCAGGATTGGACGCATTAATGGACAGGGACACAAATTCAACCTGGTCTAGGTCCTGTGTTACCAAAGTAGTTGCCCATGGTGCTAACATGTTACTCACTATGGCGTCACATTTTGTCCTAGCACATGTAAACTTTGGCTCATAAAGCTCCCGTGTGAGTTGTGCTGTGCAGTCCATAGATCTGTAAATATGATTGTGTCGCATAGTGTGGTATGCAAAGACACCCTCCTGTACAGCTAAATCATATTCTTCTTGGGAAGGCTCTACTTTCTTGAAGAATGTGGTGACAGAGGGCATACCAACAAGGCCCATCAGACAGGCTTTATGCTTTTTCGTTTGTTGATGTTCTACCACTAACGCTCTTCCCCCGCTGCCAATTGAAAAAGAGGAATTACAAAGGGTGCAGTTAACCATTTTATCGTCTTGACCTGAGCGTATGAATGGAAATGATCTCATCATGTTGTCATTAAAATGGCATTTCCGTTTCTTGGAAAGAGCCATTGTACCTCCTCTGTCTGCTCTTCTTCACTCTCTTTGTGTCACTCTTCTTACTCTCTTAACTTTTTCTTCTCCTCCAATCTTTCTCCTCCTCTTTTCTTCACTCGTCTTCCTGATCTGTCTTCCTTTCCTTCTCTTTACCTTTCCACCTCACTCTTCCACACTCTCCTTGATTCACTCTTTTTACTCCCTGATTTTTTCCTTCTCCTTCCTCTCCAATCTTTAATAATAAATAGTACACCATTAGATCAAATACTTTGGTTAACAGATTCCCATTGCTTGGCTAATTTTTGTATTTTATCTCAAAAACATTGTTTGGAATAATAAATTGGCAGGCTCTGCAATCATATATTTACCTTTCCTCCTCTATCTCTTTCACTCTCCTAGCCAGTCTTCCTCCTCTCCACTCTAACAGAAAACATTATGCTAATGTTATCCATGAAAATTTCTAAACATATTTTCACACTACTTTGAAATAATGCCAAACCATTAAAATTGTAATCTAAAATTTAAATATTCTCAGAATTATGCATTAATTTAATATCATATTTTCAAAATAGCCCGTCCACTGCATGTTTACATGTGAACGTTTTTTAACCTAGCTACCATGAAAGTAGCTAGTTAACCTAGCTAGATGACTTTCACTCCGTCGACATAGCTAATGTTAGCTAGCATAACCTATTTAAAACCTCATAAAGCAGATCATCTATCTATATAATAAATTGTGACATTATAACATCATTAGCTAGTATCTCAAACAATTGTAACTTACCTGGCTTGAAAATACATTTGTGGTGATGTGGATTAACTTGATACTTGCTAGCTTCTGGACGAGTTTTCCACAGCAGTTCGCTCTAAAAATAGCGCGAGCAAGTAGTTAGTAGAAGAGATAATGAAGCTGCTGTAGCGAGCAGCCCCCTCTGCTGGACAAAACAAGCACAACGTGATTGAGACGTCAACTGGTAGGCTCTGCTGCCCGGTCTTTCTTGCCATGTAAAATATTATTTCACTTTGCAGTCTGTTAAAAACGGGGACATTTCCGGGGACAGTTCCAGCCGGGGACAGGCCACCAAAAACGGGGACGTCTGGTCACTCTAATTTACAGTGCAGCAGAGGGAAAGTGTATAGACACATATCACAGTCCTAGCTAGGCTACTAAAATGTTGCAGTCTAGCTATGGTTTTTAAAGCTTGACAATGAATAATCAAAAAACTAAACCTGCAACAAAACACTATGCAAAGGAGAAACATGTAGACCTATTATAGCAACATTTGAGCAGTAGCCCATGGTGGCTATTCAACTATAATACGTTTTGAGTACACCATACAGCAATGCTCTATTAAACTGCACCGGTGATCCATGCAGTACAAGGAGTATTTCTATCTGTAATAACGCCCACCTGTGGGGAAAACTCATTCTGATTGGCTGGGCCTGGCTCCCAGTGGGATGGCTCCAATGTAGGTGGACCTATGCCCTCCCAGGCCCACCCATGGCTGCGCCCTTGCCCAGTCATGTGAAATCAATAGATTGGGGATAATGCATTTATTTCAATTGACTGATTTCCTTATATGAACTTGTTGCAGGAATTTAATTCCTCTGTTTTAATTCCCAATTAAAATTAAACACTCTGTCAATTCATAAGAATTTGTATGACCCTTATTTTATAGAGATGGACCGAGCCCGGTCTTAAAGTCAAATAGCAGCCTTTATTCACGAGAGTACTGAACACGATACAGTTTTCCACAGGTTATAAACTGAAAATGACGTCATTAGTTTTAGCACCAACCCGTGCCATCTCTGTTCCAGTACAAAGGCTGTATGGTTCTCACATCGTCTCTCTCTATTAAGATAATATACGACTGGGCTTAAGACAGCTTGTGTAGATAAGCCCTCTAGCCAGACTGGAGATATAATTCATTCATTTCTACCAAGGAACAGGCAGTCATTGTTCTAACTCTTGACCACATTTACACCCATTATATTCAGCACTGGGATCAAGAAAGAAAACTCATAAATATACAGCAACATAATAGTATTCTGATTAGTACATGTACAGTAACATAATAGTATTCAGATTAGTACATATACAGTAACATAATAGTATTCGGATTAGTCAGTCCTGATTGAAATGTATACATAATTAGTCATCAATGATAAAAATTCCCTTAACAGAACTGTAACTCAGCAACAGTATCTATTTATGGCGCTAGATATTTATTTAGCACACTAAAAACACGGAGCCTAACATTAACTAGCTAGCTGCTGGGATGATGTCTTGTCATTGGAGGAGTGGGTGAGTGATTGGCTTTTTACCCTCACATCGTTGTTCAGTGGCTACAGCTAGAGATGAAGGTGTCATTTGGTTAGCTAGCAAGAAATGTGAATAGTTTTGCTAACTAGATACTGTATGCTGAACTTGAACGACTGTTTTGTTATCCACAGTTCGCATATCTCTTAGTTGTCAATCAAATGTATTTGGTGTCGATCAAATGGGCGACCATGCAGACAAGTTCCCACTCAGTTGTCAAAACGTGGGTTTGGACAAGCATGGCTAGCAAAGCTGTAGAAGGACGAGCATGCTACTACTTCAATTTTGACGCCAACTAGCTGAGAGAGTTTATCTAATGTTCCTTCGTTAGATTTTAGCTCATCTCGCTCTGGCTAGCATTAGTTGTTAATCTTGTTGCTTTTGGCGAATGCCTTCTAATGATCTAAAGTTGCTCGATTGTCAGAAAAAAAGTCATATTCTTCCTGGGGGTGTATATGAACAGATTTGAATAAGATTTCATGTTGCTAAAACGCTGTCAGCTCCACTTTAAATATTGAGCTTCAGTGCTCTTTTGAAAAAAGGAAGAGCAATGCAGGGCTGGTGCGGTGACCATATTACCGGCAGTCATTAGTCATGACCGCGTTAAAATTCCACATGACCGGTGAGTCACGGTAATTTCCTCTCATGCACTCTGGACATTCGTTGGTTATACCCAAGTCGCTAACAATGATTAGGTTGCTAATGGCCTGGTGCTTAGGGCTCTATTGTCCCTCTAACCACTTTGACATCAATGAAAAAAATCACATCATAAAAACAGTATCATGCTTTTAAAACTCACCTCACTGTGATTGATGAAATTGAAGAAAGAATTTCAACAACAAGGTAAAACTGAGTGGAAAATATGGTCGTTGTGGAAGTTGTTTCAAAGTCTAACAACAAAATGGACAGCTGATGATTAAGGTGATGATTAATTCAAAACGCCCACACGCATATAAGAGCATATGCATATACATAGGCCTATATAAAGTGCATTCAGGAAGTATTCAGACCCCTGAGTTTTTCCACATTTTGATATGTTACAGCCTTATTCTAAAATGTATTAAATTGTATTTTTTCTCATCAATCTACACACAATAGCCCAGAATGACAAACAAAAAACAGGTTATTCTGAATTTTTGCAAATGTCTTACAAATAAAAAACAGAATTATTCAGGCCCTTTGCTTTGAGACCCAAAATTGAGCTCACGTGCATCCTGTTTCCATTGATCATCCTTGAGATGTTTCTACAACTTGATTGGGCTCCACCAGTCGTAAATTCAATTGATTGGACATGATTTGGAAAGGCACACACCTGTCTATATAAGGTCCCACCGTTGACAGTGCGTGTCAGAGCAAAAACCAAGCCATGAGCTTGAAAGAACTGGCCATAGGGCTCCGAGACAGGATTGTGTCGAGGCACAGATCTGGGGAAGTGTACCAAAATAATATGCAGCATTGAAGGTCCCCAAGAATACAGTGGCCTCCATCATTCTGAAATGGAAGAAGTTTGGAACCACCAAGACTCTTTCTCGAGGTGGCCGCCCAGCCAAACTGAGCAATCGAGGGAGAAGGGCCTTGGACAGGGAGGTGACCAAGAACCCGATGGTCACTCTGACAGCGCTCTAGAGTTCCTCTGTGGAGAAATTCTAGAAGTTCAACCGTCTCTGTAGTATTCCACCAATCAGGCCTTTATGGTAGAGTGGCCAAATGGAAGCCACTCCTCAGTAAAAGGCACTTGACAGCCTGCTTTGTGTTCGTCAAAAGGCACCTAAAGTACTCTCAGACCATGAGAAACAAGATTCTCTGGTCTAATGAATGCCAAGTGTCACATCTGGAGGACACCGGACACCATCATGGTGGTAGCAACATCATGCTGTGGGGATATTTTTCAGTGGCAGACTAGTCAGGATCGAGGAAAAGATTAACAGAGCAAAGATAAAAAAGAGAGATCCTTGATAAAATCCTGCTACAGAGCACTCAGATGGGGGCGACATCAACCCTAAGCAGACAGCCAAGACAACACAGGAGTGGCTTTGGGACAAGTCTCTGATGTGGGCCAGCCAGAGACATTAACTTTTTTTAATACCTTTATTTTACTAGGCAAGTCAGTTAAGAACAAATTCTTATTTTCAATGACGGCCTGTTCAGGGGCAGAACGACAGGTCGGGGATTCGAACTTGCAACCTTTCGGTTACTAGTCCAACGCTCTAACCACTAGGCTACCCTGCCGCCCCTGATCGAACATCTCTGGAATGACCTGAAAATAACTGTGTAGTGATGCTCCCCATCCAACCTGACAGAGCTTGAGAGGATCTGTATAGAGGAATGGGAGAAACTCCCTAAATACAGGTGTGCCAAGCTTGTAGCGTCATACGCAAGAAGACTCAAAGCTGTAATCACTGCCAAAGGTGCTTCAACAAAGTACTGACTAAAGGGTCTGAATACTTATGTAACTGTGATATTTCCTGTTTTTGCTTTGTCATTATGGGATATTATGTGTAGATTGATCAGGGGAAAAAACAATTGAATCAATTTTAGAATAAGGCTATAATGTAACAAAATGTGGAAATTGTCAACAGGTCTGAATACTTTCCGAATGCACTGTATGAGTTTGGTCAGGGTGTCATTTGGGTGGGCATTCTATGTCCTTTATTTCTATGATGTGTGTTTCTATGTGTTTGCTGGGTATGGTTCTCAATCAGGGACAGCTATCTATCATTGTCTTTGATTGGGAATCATACTTAGGTAGGCCCTTTTCCCTCTTTTCAGTGTGGGTAGTTAACTTTGTTTATGGCACTTTGCCCTGTAAGCTTCACGGTTGTTCAGTTTGTTTCTTGTTTTGTTGGCGTCATTCCGAAATAAAAAGTAATGTACGCTCACCGCGCTGCGCTTTGGTCTTCCTTCAACGACGGTCGTGACAGAGAGAACATATAGGCCTAGGCGACACTGTTGGTTCATTGATTGTGCAGGGCGGCTTAAAGTTAGCCTACGATTATATTGAATTTGTATTTGTAAAAACATGATACAGTCAATGTTCCCAAAATGATTTTACTTGGTTTACCAAATGAATCATTGGGCAGCTGCAGGAACAGGGTTGGAGAGCCCTTGGCATAGAGAGTTTGGGTGTAATATCACCTGTTCGTGCAGCGAGAGGCTGCATGATCCTCAAACAATGGTTGATGCATTGAGTGATGATGCATTGAGTCTGTCATGACTGTCCATGAGGATCCAAATAGGTCAGACAAGGTTTGCAATAAATAACTTAAATCAGACCCCCTCTCACCCGTAGAGGAGGGAAGGAAAGAACGAGTGGGGATGAACAACTCACATCCTGTTGTAAATCAAGGGAGAAGATCTCTCTCTCTCCCTCTCCAAGATTCACCAAAGGAAATGCTCTTTGTTTCAACATACTTTTTTCTGCCAAAACTCTAACAAGCGAATACTGGAACAATATTTCTATCATAGAATGTGGGAAATGGTCAGAAGCGATCTATGGAACACTAACAATATTGATTGTTATGTTGTGATGTCATTAAAAATATTATAATGGAAATACTGTTTAACTTGGAAAGTATGCCCACTACATGTATGAAGTTTCCATACTATGCATTGTGCATGTAATATGACAAATTATGAAAGTGTTTTTGTTAAGCGAGGGATGGGATTTGAAAAGCTATAAGAGATGATTGTTTTTTATAACTTGCTGCAGCTGTACGTTTAAATTGGTTTGAACTTTGAATCTCAACACGAGGTGAAGACGATAAACTCACCTCCCGGACAATCACTGGTACGACTGATTAGCTGTCCTAAGTAAAGTATCTTCAAAATCGAATTTAAGGAGGACCATCCGGTTACTCTGCTCAAACCATCGTATTACGCTACCCTCATCACCCCACTGGGGAACCATCGATACGGCTGGCTAGCCTATCTTCAAAGAAGCATCTTCAAGAGCGAATGGATGGAAAATAGACTCTGACTCGGTTACCGGACAACTACAAAGAAGGACAACAGTAGAAGAAGAAACTGGGGAAAACTCAGAGTGGAATGTTTACTTTTTCTATGCCAGTGGCTGGACAGCGTTTGAATCTCTGCCTTGTCGTTTGTCATTGTCCGACCGGCCGGTGTTGCCTGAAGTTCGCCAGGGGATTTCCTCAGCCTTCTCACCAGCCTTGATTTTGGGCAGCTCCATGGTATGAAATTTTACTGTTCCTGGTGCTAAAACCATATCCTATCCCGGAGTTTGAGTAAATTACATTACTACATTACTTACACCAATTGCTAACAGTGAGCATCTGAAAAACATGTGTGAAAGGCTTGATTTTGTATGTGATATCAACAGAGGGGTATATTTTCTGGGTGATTTAAATATGAACTGTCTTTCATCAAGCTGCCCAATCAAGAAAAAGCTTCAAACTGTAACCAGTGCCTGCAGACTGGTTCAGGTTATCAGTCTACCAGGGTATTTACAAACAGCACATGAATGATACCAACAACATGTATTGATCACATCTTTACTAATGCGGCAGAAATTTGCTTGAAAGCAGTATCCATATCGATCAGATGTAGTGATCACAGTATAGTAGCCATATCTAGGAAAACCAAAGTTACAAATGCTGAGCATAATATAATGTATAAGAGGCCATACAATACCATTTTTTTGTGATTCCTATGTTGTTGATATAAATAATATTTGTTGGTCAGTGGTGTGTAAGTGAGAAGCAACCAGACGCTGCATTTGACACATTTATGAAATTGCTTATTGCAGTTACTAATAAGCATGCACCCATTAAGAAAATGTCTGTAAAAACTGTTAAATCCCCATGGATTAATGAGGAATTAAAAAATTGTATGGTTGAGAAGGAATAGGCAAAAGGAATGGCAAATAAGTTTGGCTGCACAACCGATTGGCAAACATACAGCAAATTGAGAAATCATGTGACTTTACTGAATAAAATGAAGAAGAAACTATACTATGAAACAAAGATAAATGGTATAAAGAATGATAGTAAAAAGCTCTGGAAAACCTTAAATGAACATTTGGGCAAACTCAACTCCATCATTCATTGAATCGGATCGCTCATTCATCACAAAACTCACTGATATTACTAATAAGGTTGCCCTTATCTTGATTTAGTATATGGCCTAGGAGGCTCACTGTTTCTGTGATTTTGTCCAGGAGGGGTGTTGATATATGCTAGTGGATGAGGTTTTGTTTTTGGTCCTGAGTGGTACCAAGAGCGAGATCAGAACATAGTGTAGGAGACCAAAGCTGAACGATAATTTATAGCCAATGCTGTCTGGCTATGTGTGTCTTTGCTATAAAGGATCTCAGTTGCAATGTGTAAGGACTCTCAGAGAATTCATTTATAGACACTGAATTGATCTGAGAGTCACAGGGTTGTGATGGAGCTCATATAATTAAACTCTGACTTGTGTGTGGGTTTTGCTCTCTCATGATTTGGTAATACAGGAAATGTCCACTACACTCGCCAATGTCCAGTCTCTTGACAACAAGGTAGACGAAATTCAAGCGAGTTTTGCTTTCCAGAGAGACATCAGAGATTGTAACATTTTCTGTTTCACGGAAACATGGCTCTCTCGGGATATGTTGTTGGAATCGGTTCGTGCCAACAGAGATAAACACCTCTCTGGGAAAAGGAAAGGCGGGGTGTGTTATTTATGATTAACAACTCATGGTGTAATCATAACAACATACAGGAACTCAAGTCCTTCTGCTCACCCGACCTAGAATTCCTTACAATCAATTGATGGCCATTCTACCTACCAAGAGATTTCTCGTCAGTTATAGTCATTGCTGTGTACATCCCCCCTCAAGCAAACACCAAGACGGCCTTCAAGGAACTTCACTGGACTCTATGTAAACTAACTAAGACTGTGCCCCCCCCTCTCCTTCACAGTGGCTGACGTGAGTAAAACATTTAACCAGTTGCATCTCTAGGGGCGCTATTTCATTTTTGGATAAAAAACGTTCCCGTTTTAAGAGCGATATTTTGTCATTTTGTCTCGACTATGCATATTCTGACAGTTTTGGAAAGAAAACACTCTGAAGTTTCAGAATCTGCAAAGATTTTGTCTGTAAGTGCCCCAGAACTCATTCTACAGGCGAAACCAAGATGATACGTTAAACAGGAAATGAGCAGAATTTCTGAAGCTCTGTTTTCTAATGTCTCCTTATATGGCTGTGAATGCGACAGGAATAAGCTTAGACCTTCTGCCGTTTCCCCAAGATGTCGGCAGCATTGTGACGTATTTGTAGGCATATCATTGGAAGATTGGCCATAAGAGACTACATTTTCCAGAGGTCCGCCCGGTGTCCTTTGTCTAAATTTGTGCGTAATCTTCAGGTGCGGGCATTTTCTCCTGGGATTCAGGAGAGAAAGCACACTTCCACGAACGATATATCATCGAAGAGATATGTGAAAAACACCTTGAGGATTGATTCTAAACAACGTTTGCCATGTTTTCAGTCGATATTATGGAGTTAATTTGGAAAAAAGTTCGCGTTTTGAGGACTGAATTTTCGTTTTTTTTTGGTAGCCAAATGTGATGTACAAAACGGAGCTATTTCTAATACCCAAAGAATCTTTTTGGAAAAACTGAGCATCTGCTATCTAACTGAGAGTCTCCTCATTGAAAACATCTGAAGTTCTTCAAAGGTAAATTATTTTATTTGAAGGCTTTTATGTTTTTGTTGAAATGTTGCGTGCTGGATGCTAACGCTAATGCTAACGCTAAATGCTACGCTAGCTAGCTACTTTTACACAAATGATTGTTTTCCTATGGTTGAGAAGCATATTTTGAAAATCTGAGATGACAGTGTTGTTAACAAAAGGCTAAGCTTGAGAGCTAGCATATTTATTTCATTTCATTTGCGATTTTCATGAATAGTTAACGTTGCGTTATGGTAATGAGCTTGAGTCTGTATTCACGATCCCGGATCCGGGATGGGGAGATCAGAAAGGTTAAACTGGTTAACACTAGCAAGGCTGCTAGCCCAGACGGCATCCCTAGCCGCGTCCTCAGAGCATGCACAGACCAGCTGGCTGGTGTGTTTATGGACATATTTAATCGCTCCCTATCCCAGTTTGTTGTCCCCACATGCTTCAAGATGGCTACCATTGTTCCTGTACCCAAGAAGGCAAAGAACTGAACTAAATGACTACTGCCCCGTAGCACTCACTTCTGTCATCATGAAGTGCTTTGAGAGGCTAGTCAAGGATCATATCCCCGCAATCTTACTGGCCACCCTAGACCCACTTCAGTTTGCATACTGCCCCAACAGGTCCACAGATGACGCAATTGCCATCACACTGCACACTGCCCTATCCCATCTGGACAAAAATACCTATGTAAGAATGTTGTTCATAAACTACAGCTCAGCATTCAACACCATAGTACCCTCCAAGCTTATCATCAAGCTGGATGCCCTGGGTCTCAACCCTCCCTGTGCAACTGGGTCTGGAATTTTCTGATGGGCCGCCCCAGGTGGTGAAGGTAGGAAACAACATTTCTGATTTGCTGACACTCAACACTGGGGCCCCACAAGTGTGTGTGCTCAGCCCTCTCCTGTACTCCCTATAGTGGGCTTGATCACCAACAGCGACGAGACAACCTACAGGGAAGAGGTGAGGGCACTCGGGGGTGTGGTGTCAGGAAAACAACCTCTCACTCAATGTCAACAAAACAAAGGAGATGATCATGGACTTCAGGAAACAGCAGATGGAGTACCCCCTATCCACATTGAAGGGACAGCAGTGGAGAAGGTGGAAAGTTTTAAGTTCCTGGGCGTACACATAACAGACAAACTTGAGAGCATCCTGTCGGGCTGTATCACAGCCTGGTAAGGCAACTGCACTGCCCTCAACCGCAAGGCTCTCCAGAGGGTAGTGTGGTCTGCACAACACTTCACCGGGGCAAACTACCTGCCCTCCAAGACACCTACAGCACCCGATGTCACAGGAAGGCCAAAAAGATCATCAAGGACAACAACCACCCGAGTCACTGCCTGTTCACACCGCTATCATTCAGAAGGTGAGGTCAGTGCAGGTGCATCAAAGCTAGGACAGAGAGATTGAAAAACAGCTTCTATCTCAAGGCCATCAGACTGTTAAATGGCCATCACTAACTCAGAAAGGCTGCTGCCTACATTGAGACCCAATCACTGGACACTTTAATAAATGGATCACTAGTCACTTTAAACAATGCCACTTTAAATAATGCCACTTTAATAATGTTTACATATCTTACATTACTCATATTACATCTACAGTGGGGCAAAAAAGTATTTAGTCAGCCACCAATTGTGCAAGTTCTCCCACTTAAAAAGATGAGAGAGGCCTGTAATTTGCATCATAGGTACACTTCAACTATGACAGACAAAATGAGAAAAAAAATCCAGAAAATCACATTGTAGGATTTTTAATGAATTTATTTGCAAATTATGGTGGAAAATAAGTATTTGGTCACCTACAAACAAGCAAGATTTCTGCCTCTCACAGACCTGTAACTTCTTCTTTAAGAGGCTCCTCTGTCCTCCAAGAAGGACATGGACTGCTGGAAAAACAAACATTTATCCTGTTTAACATATAGATCATGCTCCAACAGTCTTCTCAGCACAGAACTGACTAATGAGACATGCTGAATAAACCAAAATGTTGTCTATATAGATCACTAGGCCCCGTCCCAGCATGTCCCAAAACACTTTGTTGATGAAGGCCTGGAAGACTGAAGGAGCATTAGATAGTCCAAACGGCAGTCTCTATGGGGGAACCACAGGGTTCAATATTCGGGCCGACTCTTTTCTCTGTATATATGATGTCGCTCTTGCTCCTGATCCACCTCTACGCAGACGACACCATTCTGTATACATCTGGCCCTTCTTTGGTCACTGTGTTAACTAACCTCCAAACGAGCTTCAATGTCACACAACACTCCTTTCTGTGGCCTCCAACTGCTCTTAAACACTAGCAAAACCAAATACATGCTTTTCAACCTTTCGCTGCCTGCACCCGCCCGCCCGACTAGCATCACAACTCTGGACGGTTCTGACCTAGAATACGTGGACAACTACAAATACCTAGGTGTCTGGCTAGACTGTAAACTCTCTTTCCAGACTCATATCAAACATCTCCAATCCAAAATCAAATCTAGAATCGGCTTCCTATTTCGCAACAAAGCCTCCTTCACTCACGCCGTCAAACTTACCCTAGTAAAACTGACTATCCTACCGATCCTCGACTTCGGCGATGTCATCTACAAAATAGCTTCCAATACTCTACTCAGCTAATTGGATGCAGTCAATCACAGTGCTATCCGTTTTGTTACCAAAGCGCCTTATACCACCCACCATGCTCTAGTCGGCTGGCCCTAGCTACATATTCGTTGCCTATGCTAGGTAAAGCTCTGAATTATCTCAGCTGACCCAGTGGGTCACGATAACAACACCCACCCATAGCACGCACTCCAGCAGGTATATCTCACTGGTCATCCCCAAAGCCAACACCTCCTTTGGTCGCCTTTCCTTCCAGTTCTCTGCTGCCATCGACTGGAACGAATTGCAAAAATCGCTGAAGCTGGAGACTTACATTTCCCTTACTAACTTTAAACATCAGCTATCTGAGCAGCTAACCGATCGCTGCAGCTGTACATAGTCCATCTGTAAATAGCCCACCCAATCTACCTAACTCATCCCCATATAATTTTTATTTACTTTACTGCTCTTTTGCACACCAGTATCACTACTTACACACCATCATCTGCTCATCGATCACTCCAGTGTTAATCTGCTAAATTGTAATTACTTTGCTACTATGGCCTATTTATAGCCTTACCTCCTCATGCCACTGACACACACTGTATATAGACTTTCTTTTTTTTCTTCTATTGTGTTGACTTCGCTTGTTTATTCCATGTGTAAATCTGTGTTGTTGTTTCTGTCGCACTGCTTTGCTTTATCTTGGCCAGGTCTCAGTTGTAAATGAGAACTTGTTCTCAACTAGCTTACCTGGTTAAATAAAGGTGAAATAAAAAAATAAAATAAAAAATAACGAGATACTCGTAATGACCCATGGTCTTGGAAAAAAACATCTACCGTTCATCGCCTGCATGAATGCGCACCAGATTGTAGGCACTCCTCAAGTCCAGCTTCGTAAGTACTGTGCCCGTGCATTTGTTCGATGATGGTTGGGATGAGGGGTGTCGTGTCTTTGACTATGCCGGATTAAGTGATATGACATGCTATTCTATCAAATAATTTCTCCGTCATTAATATTACCTGATTGAGCTAATCATGTAAATGTAATTAACTAGAGAGTCGGGCACCACAAAATAATATTTATAGAGCTGTTATCTTCCGAATAAACACTTAAAGACCTAGTAATATTTTACATCAATAGCCGTCAATATTAATCGTCATCTTAATTCAGTCTCATCTGAAAGTTGTACATTCTTGGTTTTCTGCACGAACCCTGGCTAACAAGTTGAACCAGCAATACAAAATTGGGTTTAATTATTTATTTACCAAATACCTAACTAATCACACAGAATTACACATACACATACTTAAATCATAACTTGATAACAAATTACGTCATAAAGGAAAATGTCCCTAGCGGGCGGAACAGATATGACAGCTTGTTACACAAAAGAAAAGGGGCTGGGTTTGAGTGAAAGAGCGGGAAGACTGAGGAACAAAGGGCGAAGCTGTGCATTCGTAAATACAGTATCTTATGCATTCTAAATTACCGCCCATTTGGAAAAGGAAAATGCAATAATTATTTACTCTGAGCTGTGCTTCGGTAGGTTGGTGGTAGATGGAAGGCCGTGTTGCCCAACCGAGTCCTTTGAAGAATGTCTCTGGTTGTCAATTGGGTATGTTGTAGTAACTTCGTTGTGTGATAGACGGGATACTCTGTCTGTTTCTTCCTAACCTTCGTTTGCCATAGCTGTTGCTAACTCAACGGCTAGGAGGTATCACTTCTGTAGTGAATAAGAGTTCAAAGTCCATACCATTCGCAACCAAAGCTCACGCTGATGTTGGCTTCGTTCTGTAGTTATTATCTGAACCATTCTGACATCGGACCGTCATCCTCACGTCCTTGGAAAAGGAGGTTACATTGTCGTCAAGGGCTTATATAGGAAGGGAGAGGAGGGCGTGTTTGAAAAGTTTTATAGCCCATGTCACTTCACAGGCTTCACATGCTTCTGATTCTGATGCTTCTGATTGAGCAGAGCCCTATCTTATGAAAACCCAAATCTCACATTTTCGAAGCTAAAATCACATTTCATCCCATCACGAAACATTTCATATTCAAACATTTAAATTGAACAACAATTCCACGTGAATCCGATAACTCTGATGTGTAGACTTTCCACTGTAGAGTTTATGTCATCTCATCATTGATGAGAATGTCTCAGATGACAACTGAACAGACATCATATTCATTAAGTACCACCACATATGTTCCATTGGTCGGATTACCAGAATATAGTTAATTTCCCCCCACCTTCTGATGTTCCCAGAATCTCTATGTTAACCAATGGTTTTGCAAATGTAACATCAGTGGGGTAGAGAGAGGAAAACGGGGGAAAGAGGTATTTATAACTGTCATAAACCTACCCCCAGGCCAACGTCATGACAGGGGTAAAGGATAGCTGAACTTGATGGTGGCCTTGTTCAGTGTTCAATAATCAATGCAGGGGCGCAGTCCCCCATCTTTCTAAAACAATAAGCTTGAGGAGGCTGGTGACATGCGGATAAAACTCTGCTGGAGACTCTCCTGTACATAGTTCTCCATGGCCTCGGTCTCTGCATAGGAGAGGGGATAGACATGTCCTCTTGGGAGGGCTGCGTCAGACAACAGGTCAATGGCACAGTCCCAGGGGCGATGGGGAGGCAGGCGTGTAGCCTGGGTCTTAGAAAAAACCCGGTACAGATCCTGGCACTCCTCTGGTAAATCCACTTGAGGAGCACAGTCCAGAATTTCCACCGTAGTGGTGTTGACAGACACCGCGAGATACCTCCCCTGATACTCCTGCGACCAACCCAGCAGTCTCCTCTCAGATCAGGAAATAACTGGGTTATGCAAACTCAACCAGGAGATCTGTTCTGAATGAGTATACTGGATCAGCAAAGGAACAGTTATGTTATGTAGGAGCCCTGTCCATATTGGACCATTATCTAGGGCTCAAACCAGATTGGGTGACTGTAGGGGAACCAAAGGGATGTGTAATTCAGTGGCCAGTGCGCTATCTAAAAAAAATCCCAGCAGCTCTGGAATCAATCAGAGCTGACTGGAGTGAAGGGCGAGAGTACTCATGGAATTTAACGGGAAAACACACTGGTTGATTCGACAGACAAGGAGATGAGACCTTGTCTCCTACCTGGGTTAGCGCAGGAGAATTCCCTGGCTTGTCACTTCCTCGGCTCCTAGGGGATTGAGAGCAGGTCGGGGAGAAATTACCCCTTTCCCCACAATAGAAGCAGATTCCTCCTTCTCCTGTGCTCTGCCTCGGGAAAACGTGCCAAGACCACCTCCATCGGCTATGGCCACGGAGCAGGTGTAGCCATGGGCTCTGGATTCTGCGCAGGTTTACATCAGGACTGCAGGAGATTGTCCAGCCGGATCGCCATGCTGATGAGCTGGTCGAGTGACAGGTTGTCATCACGACAGGCTAACTCCAGCTGTACCTCCTCCCGCAGTCCGTTGCGGAAAACGGTGACCAGAGCCAACTCGTTCCATCTGGTGAAAGCCGCGATAGTCTGGAACTCCAGGGCAAACACCAAGGCGGTCCTAGCTCCCTGGCATAGTTGGAGTAAACACTCCCCCTCCCTCTCTGCCCTCCACACAATGATCAAACACCGAGCGGAAGAGTAGGGTGAAGCGCTCATAGGACTCGACCTTGGACCCACCCGTCTCCCAGACCATGGCACCCCAGTCCAGAGCCCGTCTGGTCAGTGCCGAGATGACGATGGAAACCCTGTCTCTTCTGGAAACAGCCTTGGCATAGCGAGCGAGGTACAGGTCGCATTGTAGAAGGAACCCCTTGCATCTTGCTGTTGCGCCATTGAAGCACTCCGGGAGGGCCAGGGGTATTCAGAGGACCTGCTCCGATGGAGCGGAGGTAGGTCGTGGTGTTGGAGCTGGTACCGGAATCGGTGACTGTAGGGGAACCAAAGGGATGGTGATCTAAGGCTGGTATGCGGCTGCTCGGCCATGGAAACCTATTTCATAAAGCTTGCAGAAGTAGTTTGGTGCTTCCAGAGGCAGTTTGAAACTCCCGTTGTGAGTGTTGCAACTGAGGACAGATGATTTTTACTCACTACGCACTTCAGCATTCAGCCGTCCCGTTCTGTAAGCTTGTGTGGCCTACCACGTCGCGGCTGAGCCATTGTTACTCCTAGACGTTTCCACTTCACAATAACAGCACTCACAGGTGACCGGAGCAGCTCTAGCTGGGCAGAAATTTGATGAACTGACTTCTTGGAAAGATGGCTTCCTATGACGGTCCTACTTTGAAAGTCACTGAGCTCTTCAGTAATGCTATTCTACCGTCAATGTTTGTGTAAGGAGATTGCATGGCTGTGTGGTGATTTTATATGCCTGTCAGCAATGGGTGTGGCTGAAATAGCCGAATACACTCATTTGAAGGGGTGTCCACATACTTTTGTATAAACAGTATATATACACTGCCTTCAGAAATTATTCACACCCCTTTACTTTTTCCACATTTTGTTGAGTTACAGCCTGAAATTTAAAATGTATTACATTTATGTTTTCTCTCACTGGCCTACACACAATACCCCATAATGTCAAAGACCTACACTGTATCAGCAGGATAGAACAGCAGCATCTGGTAAGACAAGGGGTGGCGGTCTATGTATATTTGTAAACAACAGCTGGTGCATGATATCTAAGGAAGTCTCAAGGTTTTGCTTGCCTGAGGTAGAG